>NC_133772.1:38030655-38074156 GCF_003597395.2 Chelonoidis abingdonii
GATCAGGTGGCCTCCATTGTCCAGAAGAGAGTACACAAAGGCTAGAGGGAGAGTGGTCCAGATCGATCAGGTGGCCTCCATTGTCCAGAAGAGAGTACACAAAGGCTAGAGGGAGAGTGGTCCAGATCCTAGGGCTCTACAACAATCACACACTCTTATCCCACCATCTAGATCCTTGAGAAATGCAGAGGGGAAACTGAGGCACCCACACAGTATTCAGAGAAAACATTAAGAACATTCTCCCTTTGTAACACCTGTATATGTTAAAGGGTGTAAAATAATCAAGTATTGTGCTAAACACGATACTCCAAACTGACCACCAAATTTAAGTTGCACATTTTTCCCTTCAAGTGAGGGCTCTGGGGTGGGGCTGGGGGGTTCACAGTGCAGGAGGGTGCTCAGGGTTGGGGTGCTGGGGGCGCAGGCTCTGGGGTGGAGCAGGGCTGGGGATAAGGAACTTGGGATGCAGACAGGCTGCTCCAGGGCTAGGGCCAGAGAGGACTCCCCCTGCCCTAGTGGCAGCAGCAAGCTCCAGGGGAGGGACCCCGCTTCTCAAACCCTCCCCCCCCCCGGCAGCACACTCACTCTGCACCACGGTCACTGCCCATGCTCCTAAGGCCTCTCTCAGGTACCCAGAAAGCCCACTCGCGTCCCTTATGGTGGGTACTGGGGTGGGGGTTGCCATCACGTGTGGCCTCCCCTGCTGCTGCCCCTCACCAGAGCCTCACTGGGGATGGGGGATGGGAATGCCCCTTGCTCAGTATGGGGCAGGAGTGGGGACTGCAGGGTGGTGGCTGGGGTGGGGGGGGGTAGAGTGTCACAAAATTCACCCAAGCCCCAGCTGCTCAGGTCTAGGAAGCTCCCCTCCTCCATCTCTCCTGTGGTGGATGGGTGCTGGGGAGCGGGAAGGGGGGGGTACTGCTAGCACATGTGGCTTCCTTCCTCCCCTGCTGCAGCCTGCTGCCCCTCACCCTTGTCTCACTGGGGATGGGGCTGCCCCTTGCCCAGCATTGGGCAGGAGTGGGGACTGCGGGGGGAAGGGGTGGATCACATGGTCAAACCTCATCGAAGCCCCAGCAGCTGCTCGGGTGAGTGAAGGCCACCCCAGATGTCCATCTCCTGGCTGGAAGTCCCCTTGGCGTCTCCTCCAGGTCGGTGCCGGGGGACAGGGGAGAGAGCTCCCAAGCACGTGTGCCTCCCCCCACCCCTCTCCCTCTTCCCCTACCCTGTTGCTCCAAGAGGCTGCCAGCCGCTGATCTCTATAGCCTTAGGCAGAAACAACACAAACAAGGGAGAGAGGCACCGGCTGTTTTCTTTTAGGCAGGGAAGCTCCGAGGCGGGGGGACAGGGCCTGCTCCAGGCAGGGCCAGGGGAGAAACCCAGCTCCAAATATTGGTGGAGCACAGCCCCCAGCCTTAAATATTCCTGGTGCTCGAGCACCTTGAGTCCATGTAACCTGCCGCCCCTGTCTCCACCATATTCCAATGTTACACAAGATCAGTCTCTCGTCCCCCTTTACTTGCTGGTACCCAGCTGGTACCCATCTTCAGCAGAGAAGATAGCTAAGATATCCCAGGATCATGTAATGTCTGGCTCTTGAACCAACCTGATCTCACAGCAGCTTGTCTCATCCATGCAATAGCAAATTCCCTGGAGCGCTGAGGTGGTTCAGAAGGTGAAGCCATAAGATACTTGGGTCAGGAGATGCTAAATTCTAATCCTGATTCAACCACTGATTTGCAGCACCATAGTGGGCAAGCCACAAATACCTCTATATGCCTTAGTTCTCCTGCCCCCATCTTTCTATGCCTTAGTTTCCCAACCTATTGCACACGGGTGCTGCAGAGATTCGTAAGGGATAATAGTGTAAAGTGCTTTTGCAAATGCAAATTGCAATGCAAGTACTAAGTAAACAACTATAAATGCTGAGGAACCAATGTAAAAGTTAGCCTGCTGTTTGGTATTACGCAGACAGGAAATAATAGGTATTTAAATATAAGCGCTGAAACACAAGAAGTCTGTATTATTCCTTCTTCCCTGCTCCCTTCTCTGAATTGCAAACATGGTGCAAATCATGAATGGTGACATTCATAGAGGGAGGAAGGGGGAAGCCACAGCTGCAGGCTGAGGTATGAGTCTCGTCTCGTTATAATATATTTAGCATTTTGAGATATACTTCTGTATCCCTTTCATCTGAGGATCTTAAAGGCCTTTGCAGATATAGGTGAACATGCCTCAGAGCACCTCTGCAAACCACAAGAAAATAGAGAGGAGGAGGAGGAGGAAAAGGGATCTGCAAAGCTACTGTACATGCACAACCGGGAATCAGAGCGTAAAAAAGGAATTTCTCTAGCTTCCATCCTGCAAGTGAATTTGCAGCACTGCCACAAAATCTCTCTCTCACCCCCCGCTCCCACTGCAGTGGTTCTTAAACTTTTGTACTGGTGACCCCTTTCACACAGCAAGCCTCTGAGTGCAACCCCCCTTATACATTAAAAACACTTTAAAATATATTGAATACTATTATAAATGCTGGAGGCAAAGCAGGATGTGGAGTGGAGGCTGACAGCTCGTGACCCCCCCGTGTAATAACCTCACAACCCCCAGAGGGGTCCCAATCCCCAGTTTAAGAATCCCTGCCCTAGTGCACCCCCCTAGTGCCCGTGTACACACACCCACACCCTAGTGTGCACAAACATGCACATGAGAGCATGCACTCCCACTCCCCCAATGCACACACAAAATGTGCACACACTCACACCCCTAGTGCACCAGTTACCAAGAAATCCAGCCAACATTTGTCTCTCCTGGCACCCATTCAAAACTGCATTGTTGTTTCCAAAGAAGGCAGCTTTATGAGATTGTGATTAATTCTGCTTGCTTTTCCCCAAGAAGCTGCCAAATCTCTTATTTGCAATTCCCTCCTCCCACTTCTCCCCAGCTCTGATCTGTTAATAGAACCAATAAAAAACAGATCTGTTACCTTTGCTGTTACCAGAAGATGTTACCAGGGATTTTGTGAATAATTGAATTATCAAAGTATTTCCAGCAACGAGTCTCCCTTTTATACTCTTCTGGAATATGTCATCAGCCCAGCTCATTGGCAACAGAGTCCCTGGAATCATAGCCTGTAGCCAATCAGAATGGACCCCGTACCAAGATGGTCGTTAATAAAACAACAACAGGAAACTTCATCAGAGCATGTTTCTAGTATAGCTGTGGTGATGCAAGTGGTTTCTATTGGTCCTGCCCAAATATGGCACTTCCTTTCCTGGAAATCACATGATCTTCTTGAAAGTAAAAGTTTCATTTCTATTAAGCTCAAGGCTCTCCGAAGGCGGAAGAGTCCACCCAATCTGCTGGGCTATGTTTGCAAATGCAAATACTACAATCAACAGTCTCAGGGTGCCCTTCCTCTGGATCCCAGCCAGGGACTTCTCCAAAGCTGTTTCAGCAGCACCAGTACCTCCATCAGCCTCATTACTGGGTACTAACATTTTCTTTCTTTCTTTCTTTTCCTTTTCTATCCATATAAGATTAAATAAAACTGAAAATGGGATGCTTTTTATATCTATATCTAATTTATTCAATATGTCCATCTGTCTTGTTCTGCCATCCCAGAATAGGCACTTTAATCAGAAATCCTCGAAAATGGAGCTGGAATGGATATATTAGATCCTCTAGGCACATCATTGCAGGATTGTTTCTTACATCATAATTGTTACTCGGCTGTCTGGTGCAGAGTTGTTTTACATCTCCTGAATATGGGTCTTCTGTTATTTCCTTTATCCCTGCATGGAAGCTCTGAGGGAATTGTAGGAAGCGCTGAAGGAAACAGATGTGCTGTTATCTTGTATTAACTGCCCCAAAACTTTATTAGCACAGAGTTACGGTTGCCTGGTGCCGCCTCATGACCTTCTAGAATGTAGAGGGCAGCTAAACCTGAACCTCTGAAAACCGGCGCATGAAAAGTTAATGTACACACCACCCCTGCAACACAACCTTAGCCTGCAGCCTGAAGCTGATCATCGCCACTGCGAATGGCTCCGCAAGGGTGGTAACAGGTAGACGTGAAGAATAAATAAGAGACTGTGCTGTTGTTTGTGTTGCACTCCAGATGTGAATTCCAGCATTTATCTGCATGCACACCAGCTGCTTTCACGGCCTTATAAGTAGCTGTACTGAATGGTGGAGGGATTAGTTGGAGCAGGCTGGCAGAGCTGACAAGAGAGGCATGTCAGTCAGTCAAGGCTTTCCCCTGCCCATGTGATGTCTTCAGAGCTGAGAGATTCCCCCTGTTATATGCAGTCTCCTTGCCACATGCCACATCTTCCTCCAGCAGCAGGGAGTGAGGACCATTGCTTCAGAGCCTACCTACATCATATGTGCCTCTACCAGAAGGGGTCGCTAAGGAGCAGCATACAGCCTGCTATTTCCGGACACCCTCTATTTGCTCATGGGATGGCAATAGTTCATTAGACTGCCAGCCCAGACCAGCGTGCAGCCGTTAGACAGCCCGTGTGCATTCTGAAAAAGGGTCAGCTCTGTTTGGAAAATGTCCTTGCTTCACAGCACATCCCAGTGCAGCCAATGGCTACCATGCAGGAACAGAGCTGGGTGAATGATGCAAAGCACTCCCCAAGAGTATGGGTTTGAATTTCTTAACCAATTCACTTCAGCCTTACTTATGCTTTTTGGTGTTTGTGTCTCCTGCTTCTCAGTTTGTGTTATGTGACCCCCCCCCACCGTTGCGCATCCACAGGAGTCATGAGCCAGCTACAGCTCCCAGCTAAGGGGATTATCCTTTAGCCTAAACTGCAAGGGCTCATTTCTTTAGCACTGGAGGTGGTGTTGTCAACCCCCAGTGACAGACCAAGGTGGCTGTTATCTTTGCTTTCTGCAAATATTCACGCCATCGAGTTTTGCTGGCACAAATGTTTGTGGAACACGACTATTAGGGTCGCACATAAGATGAGTCATGGAAACGGAATGTTTCATTTGCAGCTGCTGGAATTCATGCTGGAAGCGCTTG
Source organism: Chelonoidis abingdonii (assembly GCF_003597395.2). Taxonomy (NCBI): domain Eukaryota; kingdom Metazoa; phylum Chordata; order Testudines; family Testudinidae; genus Chelonoidis; species Chelonoidis abingdonii. The sequence goes on from NC_133772.1 coordinate 38,035,688, forward strand.
GATGCTCACCCACTCAGGACACGGAATACCATGTGGCTTTTGTGACCAATCCCTACCAAGCAGCACAAGCATAACTCCTGAGTGCTCATGATTAATGCAAGAACTTAGAAATGATTAATTAATAGAGCAGAAGAAATCGCAATCTGAACATGAGCAGAGAAAAGATGTTACGTTACCCTAGTAGGTTCCATAATGCAAATCATTCACTCGGCCCATAATAATTCAGGGATCAGCTTCACTCCCAGATCACAGCCCCTGGTTACAGTAAGCCCACATGGAGCAGGGGTTGCAACCCCTTTGCCCCCCTGCCCCAAGTAATCAAAACTAGCTGCTGGAGCAGCCCGAAAAATGGATGGCGCCAAGCAGGGGCGAGACAAGAGAGACACAGATTCAGTGGTAAACTGTTCAGGGCAGGGGCTGCGTCTTGGTCTGTTTGCAGAGTGATTTGCACAATAGGGGTCCCGAGCTGCTTCCATATTGTAAATCGTAGTAATGATTCAGTGCTTCTCTGCCTGGATTTCACAGCTGCCCTCCCCACAGGGGTAAATCTTCCCACTCCAGTGCAACTCCCCCTGCAGATACACCCCTCATGTCTACAGGTGGGAATCTGGCCCCTAACTGGGCAACAGTATTTTGCTCTTTATTGCTGCTTGCCCTTACAGAGTCTTCCTGGGTGAGATTTCGTGCCCTGCTCACAGACACCAGAGGAGGCAGCTTCGCCACCTCTCACCTCAGTTCCTAGGCAATGAAAGGTCTTCATAGGCAGTCTGCAAGGCTGAATTCCTGCCCAGCTTTTCCAGGAGAGGTAAGTGCGTGCTCCATCCGGCATAGTAGGTTAACTCACCTTAGTAGCCACATTCACAGCTCAGCATCCCTTAATGCCCCCTCCCTCCTTGCTGTGTGACGATGGTGGACCCAGCAGGCAAGTTGCGTCAGTGACGTGACGCTTTGGCCCTTACGATGTCTTTGAAGATCCCCATGCTCCCTGTGGTGGTTTCTAGGTGTACTCGGCTGATTTGAGCTCCTGGAGCACAGGCAGGCAGTCCCCGGGGTCCTGTACTGCGTCAGCAGGATGTGCATTAAAAACCCATTCAGCTGCCACTGTGCTGGATGTGTTGTAGAGCCGCCTTGAAAAACTGGTATGAAAATGGACCAGACCAGGCGCAAAATTGAAAGGCTGGACTTGGTGTAAAAGCCCTGAGATTTGGGTTCAGTTCTGGCTGTGCTACAGATTTCCTGTGTGAGTTTGGGTAAACCACATGATCACTGTGTCTCAGTTTCCCTGATGTGTATTCATGGGGATGCTTCCTTTCTCCCACTTTTTGTCTGTCTTGCTTATTTAAACCGTAAGCTATTCAGGCCAGGAACTCACTGTTTGCTGTGTTTATGGATAATGGAGCTCTGATTCTGGCTGAGGCGTCTAGGTTCTTCTCGGACAATACAAATAACAACAACATTTGCAACATTTCCTTCCATTGTAATGGAAGGAAAAACATGGTTTACCTTCCAGTCAGAAAAAAAAATTAGATGCCCTGGGCAAAGGTGAATAAAGGTGGCCAGATGTCCGCAGGGTATGAGAGTGTTAGTGTATGAATGCATCATTTACTTTAAAGAGCATCCATTGCAGAAGGCAGTTCTGTGATACTAGGGAAGTCCTTGATGAGCCCTGTCCAGAGAATCTCTCAGCTTGTCACTCATAAAACAGGTCTGTCTACTTGGGATGTAAATTGAGTGAACCTTACACTAATGCTGCTGTAGCCTCCTACTAGAAGGCCCTGTGCTCCCTGGGGCGGATCCTCAGCTGCTGTCAGATATCACAGCCCCACTGCAGTCAGTAGAGCTATGTCATCACATTGACATGCTGCCCTCTCTTCCACATTCTCCCGCATGCATCTCTGCAGAACGTCCTCTCCCTACCCCCGTGACCATCTGGTTCATGGCAAACCCATTGTCCCATCATCACGCCCTCCCACTTCCGATCCCAGTTGCTCCCACCCCGCCCTCTTCCCCATCACAGGACCCAGGAACAGGAAAGAATGTTAATACTTAAAAATGTTTACAAGTTTTACTTTCGTTGCCAGCCTGCACAATTCAGAGGGCTGTGGGGCTAGTTTAACCTGCTGTGAGTGGAGGGGCAGCCCCCCTCCTTTATTACAAAGAATGCTGGAGCTGCAGTAAGCTTCTGCAGTTGATCTCAGAGCCTGTCCGCGCGCTCTAGCAACGGTTTCGGATTTTCCTTGGGTAGGGGAGTTTCCCATTGCTATGCAGCTTTTAACCCCATCCAGCCACCATTCTCTCTTTGAGGCTGTAAACTCTTTCAATCCAGGCAGGGGATTCAGGGTTTTTCCTGGTAGCTGAAAATTCCCATGAGATTTTCCTTTTTTTGAATCAAATGTAGTTTCCCAGGATTCTTAATTATAAGATCAAGTAAGTTACTCTTATGAAGCTGCTCTAAACATAAGCTCTGCTGTCCTGGGGCCCTGGGAAGCAGAGACCAGGCGTAGGGCAGTACACTCTGGCTATGTCTGCCTGATTCACACTCCATACAGGGGGCTGGCAGCCAGTGATTTCCCTATACTCCCCCCCTGAATTTCCCCCAAACCCCCCCCCCCAGTTTTGTGAACTAGTTACATGCCAAACCTGGTGGCTGAACTTTGCGACTTTGTCCTCACCGACAACTATTTCACATTTGGGGACAATATATACCTTCAAGTCAGTGGCACTGCTATGGGTACCCACATGGCCTCATAGTATGCCAACATTTTTATGGCTGACTTAGAACAGTGCATCCTTAGCTCTTATCCCCTAATGCCCCTACTTTACTTGCACTACATTGATGACATCTTCATCATCTGGACCCATGGAAAAGAAGCCCTTGAGGAATCCTGCCTGGATTTCAACAATTTCCATCCCACCATCAACCACAGCCTAGACCAATCCACACAAGCGGTCCATTTCCTTGACACTACTGTGCTAATAAGTGATGGTCACATAAACACCACCCTATACCGGAAACCTACTGACCGCTATACTTACCTACATGCCTCCAGCTTCCATCCAGGACACACCACACCATCCATTGTCTACAGCCAAGTTCTAAGATACAACCGCATTTGCTCTAATGCCTCAGACAGAAACAAACACCTACAAGATTTCTATCAAGCATTCTTACAACTACAATACCCACCTGCTGAAGTGAAAAAACAGATTGACAGAGCCAGAACACCTACTACAAGACAGGCCCAACATAGAAAATAACAGAACACCACTAGCCGTCACTGTCAGCCCCCAACCAGGGGCGGCTCCAGGCCCCACCACGCCAAGCACGTGCTTGGGGCGGCATGCCGTGGGGGGGGGCGCTCTGCTGGTTGCCGGGAGGGTGGCAGGCAGGCCGCCTTTGGCGGCATGCCTGCGGAGGGTCCACTGGTCCCAGGGCTCTGGTGGAGCTGTGGGACCAGCGGACCCTTCGTAGGCACACCTGCGGGAGGTCCACCGGAGCTGCAGGACCGGTGACTGGCAGAACACCCCCTGCGGCATGCCGCTGTGCTTGGGGCGGCGAAATGTCTAGAACCGCCCCTGACCCCAACTAAAACCTCTCCAGCACATCTTCAAAGATCTACAACCTATCCTGAAAGATGATCCCTCACTCTCCCAGATCTTGGGAGACTGGCCAGTCCTCGCTTACAGACAGCCCCCCCCAATCTGAAGCAAATACTCACCAGCAACCACAGACCACACAACAAAAACACTAACCCAGGAACCTATCCTTGCAGCAAAGCCCGATGCCAACTCTGTCCACATATCTATTCAATTGACACCTTAATAAGACCTAATCACATCAGCCACGCCATCAGGGGCTCGTTCACCTGCACATCTACCAGTGTGATATATGCCATCATGTACCATCAATGCCCCTCTGCCATGTACATCGGCCAAACAGGACAGTCTCTACGCAAAATGGACACAAATCTGACATCAGGAATCATAACATTCAAAACCAGTAGGAGAACACTTCAACCTCTCTGGCCATTCAGTAACCGATTTAAAGGTGGCAATTTTGCAATAGAAAAGCTTCAGAAACAGACTCCAATTAGAAACTGCTGAACTTGAATTAATATGCGAACTAGATATAATAAATTTAGGCTTAAATAGAGACTGGGAATGGCTGAGCCATTACACACATTGAATCTATTTCCCCATGTTAAGCATCCTCACTCCTTCTTGTCAAACTGTCTTAAATGGGCTATCTTTGATTATCACTACAAAAGTTTTTTTTCTCCTGCTGACAATAGTGCATCTTAATTAATTAGCCTCTTAGAGTTGGTTGGGCAACTCCCACCTTTTCATGTTCTCTGTACGTATATATATCTCCTCACTATAAGTTCCATTCTATGCATCCGATGAAGTGGGCGCACAAAAGCTTATGCTCAAATGCATTTGTTAGTCTCTAACATGCCATAAGTACTCCTGTTCTTTGTGTAGATACAGACTAACACGCAGGGCCGGTGCAACCTATTAGGTGACCTAGGTGGTCGCCTAGGGCACTAGGATTTGAGGGGGTGGCATTTTCTTCGGCAGTGACTGGGCCGGACGAAGATCCGGCCGCCGCGGTTGCCACCGGCATTTAGGAGGAGGGAGCTGGGGCAGGGGAGCATGGGGATGGCCACCTGCAGCAAGTGGAGGGGGGTGGCATGCAGAGGAACTCCCCGCCCCAGCTCACCCCTGCCCCGCCTCCTCCCTGAGCACGCCATGGCTGCTTCACTTCTCCCGCCTCCCAGGCTTGCGGTGCCAATCAGCTTAGGCGCCGCAAGGCTGGGAGACGGGAGAAGTCAAGGAGCAATGACATACTCGGGGAGGAGGTGGAACAGGGGTGAGCTGGGTTGGGCATCTGCCGCACGGCTCCCCGGGCCGGAGGGGGAAGCTGCCATGGTGGGAGGGGCGGCCTACGGGGGAGGTGGTGGGGAGCTGCTGCACGGCTTTCCCGGGGGGGGAGCTGCAGGGGGACGCTCAGGGGCCGAGAGGGGGGGAGATGCCGGCGGGGGGTGGACGCGTATTGCCTAGGGAGGGAGGGGTTTGGGAGCACCGAGGGCTCGAGGTTTAGGGAGGAACAATTGTGGAAGTTTCACCTTAGGGTGCGAACATCCTCTGCACCGGCCCCTCTAATACGGCTGCTACTTCTGAAACATGCCAATTTAGTGACCGTTTGGAATTTGAGTTGAATGAAACATCTAATACACACTTTAAAGCATATACAGTGTAGATAAACAATACATGTATCTGAAAGTTGTAATAGATTGTAAAGTCAATGACCATTAGACTAGTTCGCTTTATACAGCTGATTTGTTTTTGGACTGTCAGTGCATTCATTTCGGGTCGTGTTGCCAACCTAATAATTTTCAAATATGATGTGTAAGCAAAGTCTTAAATGAGCCTTTTACTGACATGCTAATGATGAGCTGGGCTGGGAGAAAGGCTTTCAGGACAAAATTGTATTACTATTTCACACCTTAATCTATCTAGGTACTCCAGCAACAGAGCTTTGCTTGCCGAGTGATTAGATGGCTGGGGTTGTACAATGTCTTTATTGTGGTGCAGGGGTGGGGGGAATGAATGTTATTGTTCTTTGTATGCGTACAGAAGCAGTAGAACGGTACTTAGGCCTGGTGATTGAGGGCATCAAGAGAGAGGAGTTGGGGGACCTGCACCCTTTCCACTGTTAGGCTCCATAGATTTGTCTTTTGTTTCTGTTAAGTTGACCATTGCAGCTTTGGAAGTCACTGATAATCAGGTCTAAGTGCTTAAGTCCTCTGTGGGGACAGTGATTCCTGTGGGTTAGAGTTTTGTGTAAAGACAGTCATTACTGCACTAGCAGGAAGGCTTCCCGCACTGAGAGACTTAGCTTGAATCACTGAGGCTGGTGAACGCAAGAGACCAACTCGCAAGGTCACAGTGCAGGTTGGCCGCAGAGGTGACTGTGCAGGGCCATTGGCAACAGATGGTGGATGTGAACGGCTTCGACAACGACAGCCACGGCCAAAGCGAAACAAGGAGTAGCTGGAGGAATGAGCAAGGTGCTTTCTCTGTCCCCACTGGCAGTGTACTTACGTGAAAGCACTCTGAACTCTGAATCTCCATGACCAAGGACAACACCGGTGAGTGGATGCGAGTGGAAGGGAAAGTGAGGGGCCATGATTATAAACATTTGTTTTGTTGGACTATATCTTTTTAGTGACTTTGCTCCGACACTAGTTTGTGCTGGGATGAACTTCTTATATAAATATATTTCATAGTAGGCCAGATTTTTAAATGCGTATTTGCCAGGATGTTATCTCACATTGTTGCTATCTTGAGAGAGTCATTATGTTGGGGAGTTTCTTGTACTAAACACTTTATTTATTATAATTATTTAATATAAGCATGGCCATATGGGTCAGACCATGGTCCATCTAGCCGTATTCTGTCTTCACACGGTGGATTCAGGCCAGGACATGCTTAGGGGGAATGAACAGGAACACGGTTCCATCATGATCCATCCCCTGTTGCCCATTCCAGCTTCTGGCAAGACAGGTAGGGGCACTATGGTGTTGCATCCCTCCCATCCTGGTAATAGCCACTGATGGACTATTTCTCCAGGATTTACTAGCTCTTTTTTAATCTGTCTAATTTTTGATCTTCACAGCATCCACCTGCAAGTAGTTCCATGAGTTGACTTTATGTTGTGTGAAGAAGTACCTTCCTTTTGTTTTTTAAACCTGCTGCCTATTATTTCTTGGATGGCGCTAGTTCTGTGTTATGTGAAGGATTAAATAACATTTCCTTATTCACTTTCTTCACACTAGTCAAGATTTTATAGACCTTTATCATATCCCCCCTTAGTCGTCTCTTTTCTAAGCTGAAAATTCCCAGTCAGTTTAATTTCTCCTCTTGTTTCATACTCCTAATCATTTTAGTTGCCCATCTCTGTACCTTTTCCATTTCCAATATAGCTTTTTGGGGATGGGTGACCAGATCTTCACACAGTATTCAAGATGTATACGTACCATGGATTTATATAGAGGCAGTGTGATATTTTCTGTCTTATTATCTATCCCTTTCTTAAAAAAGCAAAGGTTTCAAAGTAGCAGCCGTGTTAGTCTGTATCCGCAAAAAGAACAGGAGTACTCGTAGCGCCTTAGAGACTAACAAATTTATTTGAGCATAAGCTTTCATGGGCTACATCCAATGAAGTGGACTGGAGCCCACAAAAGTTTATGCTCAAATAAATGTGTTAGGCCTTGGCTACACTGGCGCATTACAGCGCTGCAACTGTCTCACTCAGGGGTGTGAAAAAACAGGCTCCCAGCGCTGTTAGCTAATCCCCACGGGAGGTGGAGTACATGCAGTGTTGGGAGAGCTCTCTCCCAGAGCTGGCGCTGTGACCACACTCGCACTTCAAAGCGCTGCCGCGGGAGCACCTTGGAGTTTCGAGTGTAGCCAAGTCCTTAGTCTCTAAGGTGCCACAAGTACTCCTGTTCTTTTTAAAAAAGCAAACAGAATGTTGGGAATCATTGGCTGCTGCTGCACATTGAGTGGATGTTTTCAGAGAACTATCCACAATGACTCCAAGGTCTCCTTCTTGAGTGTTAACAGCTAATTCAGACTCCTTCATTTTGTGTGTATAATTGAGATTGTTTTCCAATGTGCGTTACTTTGCATTTATCAATATTGAATTTCATCTGCCATTTTTGTTGCCCAGTCACCCAGTTTTGTGAGATCCCTTTGTAACTCTTCGCAGGCTGCCTGGGACTTAACTATCTTGAATAGTTTTGTATCATCTGCAAATTCTGCCACCTCACTGTTTACCCATTTTTCCAGATCGTTTACGAGTATATTGAACAGTACTGGTCCCAGTACTGACCCCTCAGGGATACCACTATTTATCTCTCTCCAGTCTGAAAACTGATTATTTATTCCTGCTCTCTGTTTCTGATCTTTTAACCGGTTACTGACCCATGAGAGGACTTCCCTCTGACCCCTGATGGCTTACTTTTCAAAAGGCAATTTAAATTAAATACATTTTTTTAATAAAATATATATTTTTAGAAATCTAGACCTGTTATATCTTTTGGTGTAACTTGCATTATCCTTATGTTAAATTTGCATTATCCTAACAAAACATTTACTTTATTCATATCTCTTTTATAATCTCATTGGTCCTTACACCCCCTCCTCCATAAATTCGAAAACCCTCCTAATTTCAGTTCCTGGGGAAACCACTGCCGGTAGCAGGGCTGATGCAGAACCTTTTCACCAGTTCTACATGGGCTGGGGAAGCCAGCTGTGCAGGGGGTATTCTCAAGGGTTAGCTTTGACATACGTTAAATCTCCCTTTATGCTGCCAGAGTGGCTTAAAAGGGCCCCAGGATAACTGAGAAGCGCAGGCCCTCTGGTTTCTATTCTCTCTTCTCAACACTTTGTCCCCAGAACTCTTGCTCTCGTACCAAGAATCTTTCCCAGGGCTGTGACTGCACTGGTGCTGCTGCTTCCCTTTGTGGCGACCCAAAAGGAGAATTCTTCTTAACATTAACTACTTTGCAGGCTATTGGTGCCTTCCTCCTCCCCCTCCCTCCACACTGTCGTGACTCAAGTATTTCATATGTGTCCACTGATCCTGCCACAGGAGATGAAATGTCTTTATAATGGGATGCTGCGGGGGGACCCCTCTGTCTGCCTTTCCATTTCTGTACAGCTCTTTTCACCCCTGGATGGCAGAGCACTCTGACAGCTGCATTCCACTGACAATTAACTAACTAAGGCTGCTGGAAGGGAGGTGAGGGTCATTACCCCTGATTTACAGGTGGGGAAACTGAGGCACAGAGCACTATCACTTGCCCAAGCTTACATGGCAAGTCAGTGGCAGAACTGGGACTAGAACTCGGAGACCAGATTCAGATTCATCCTGGGGGAGCAAGTTTGACTCCCTTGCAGCTGCTTCAGTGGAGGAGGGGCGAGTGGGATTCACCCGATGGGAGCCCAAGTAAGATATTGGAACAGTACATTTTCCCTCCATCTGGCCTGGCCTTGGCTGCTCTGGGGCTAGCTCTGGGGTTAGCCTCTTTATAGACTTGTGGCTGATTTCAGACTCCTCAGCAGGGTAACAGTGCATCCTTGCGTCTCTGCATCCTTACTCCTCATTGACTTTCTGCACCCGAGGACCCATTACAGTGCACTGAATCTGGCTCCAGGGGTAAAGCAGGCTCTCCAACTTCTGCTCTGACCATACACACAATTCTCCCTTCCCTTGTGGATTGCTGCTGGACCTGATTGTCGCACAGCAGTCGTACACGGCTTGACAAGTCCCCAGGTTACTTGATCCTGGATGTTTGTACCCTGATGTTGTTTTGGGGTGTAATGACACTGCAGCTTCATGGCTCAGTACTACTGGTGTTGTCATATGATGCCAAAATTCATGGATTCCAGACCTCCTAGGGTGGTCAAAATTTGAGGTGCTCAGCATGCTGGTGAGCATTGCCTATGGACCTCAGTAAAATTATTTTGTCCTACAGGAAAAAATGCTAAGTTTAGTCACCCTGGTGCCTCCCCTCATTTGATCCCTCATTCTGAAATAAGGTATTTGAGTCCCTGCTCCATTAAAATCACACCACTGTAGAAATGGCAGGTGTGATCCAGGGATAAGGAGCAGGCCAGGGCACAAAGACACAGCACAGATTCTGTACAGTTGCTACTTCCTGTAACACCTCGGCATTCCATGGATGTTTGCGGTTTGGACTTTGCTCCCAAAGCCTCCACAGTGGGGTTTTGAGTTCTAGATCTAATCTTTCCACAGAGGGTCTGTTGGCAGCACCAACCTCGCTGTGTGTGTGCAGGGGTGGGGGCGCACTCACTTAATGTGGCAGGATGGATCATGGCAAATGTTAGCACTGTGGGAAAGTGAGAGCAGCAATAACCACTCCCATGCACCACGTAGCACCTGGGAATTTCAGAGCACCAAGCAAAGACTGAGTGAGCCTCACAGCACCCTGTAAGGCAGGTCACTACTACCACCCCCATTTTACAGCAAAGGAAAGGGCCAGATGGTGCCATTTATCCACTGCCCTGTGCTGGAGGCGGTGATGAACCACCCCTCCCCAGGGAGAGCTGAGGGAGGTACAATCCATTCCTGACCTCCCTGGCATGCAGGGGGGACACGTGCACTGCACCAGCCCTTAAGAATGCAGCCTGCCCCACACCATGGACTGGTACAAAGGGGGACAGGGCCATGGCCCTGCATGGTGGGTTCTGGGGGAGAAGTCTCCTTGCACTCTCCTGCCCATCCTGTGCAGGGGCCGAGGAAACTGATCCCTAAATGACTTGCTCATGGTCACATCGCAAGTCAGTGGTGGAGTTGGGAATGGAACCCAGCAGCTGTCTCCCTGCCCCTTGCTCTAACCATATCACCATGGGCGGCGCGGGTCTCCTCCATTTGGGGAGGCTGTGGCCCCGCCTGCCCCTTTCCCTGAGGTCTCCCCTCTCCACCTGCCTCTTGCACCTCTTCCCCTGAGGCCCCTGCCGCACCTGCCTGCCTGCTGACTGACCAGCTGGCCTGCCCCTCACTACTTACAGGTACCTCTTCACCCCCATCCCTGAGGCCCCCATTCCAGCAGAATGGGGATGGGAAAGGGCAGGGCCTCTGGGGGAAAAGAACAAGCGGGAGTGGGGCCTTGGGGTGGACTATGGGCTGGGCCACAACCCCGGCACCCTTTCAGTGGCAGGCTGGCTATTTAGGGAGGCTTAGCCTGCCCTGGCCTCTTACACCTGCCGCCCATGCATACTACCTCTCTTGGCCTAAGAGAGGATGAGATGCTGAAGTCCCCAAGCAGGGGAGAGGAAATACTGAGTGTTCTCTATGCCACGGGAAAGTGTGGCAGTTAGGCTGAAGAAGAAACAACCCAAGAGAGGTTGGGAAGGGTTCCCCTTCCTGTTGTTCAATAGCATTTATATTAGAAGAATACAAGGAATCTCTGATGACACCCACACAGATAGCTCTAAGCTCTCCCACTCCCCACTGCAGGAGGTGGAGCTGGGGAAATTGGCGCTAGTTCCCTCTGACCCAATACAAAGAAATAGAAACTATAACCTTGGAGGCAAGAGACAACCTGATGAAAGGGGAACAATGTTAGCCCAGACACAATGAGAGGGAAGTGATCCCTGGCTTCGCTGTGACACAAATGTCTCTGGATGCTGGCCTGCACTTATGCAAGCAGATGCACACATGGCATTAACCCATTCAGCGCTGCACCACATGCAGCTCCCAATGCTGCTCGGAGGTGGTTTACAGGAAGAAGGTTTTGTGTGACATGGGATACGTGGATAGATGGGAAGTTGCACTTTTCAAGGGCATGAGCCACAACAAAATTGTAGCATGGAATATGGACACAGTAAAGGTCTCCCATGTATCCTGATAGTCAGGACTACCCAGGTGTTATTTTGGTGCAAGCCAAAATGGTAATTTTTCACATTTACAATCCTTAAAACCCTTGAAAACACAAATCACTCCACACAGCACCTTTGTGAGCCAGGTTGGTGGTATTATTCCTATTTTACAGATAGGGAAACTGAGAAGGACAGTTGAAATGATTTGGCCAGTGCCCCAGAGGAAGTGAGTGTCAGCGCAGGGCATAGACATTCCTAACTCCCAGTCCTATGCTCAGAACACTAGTCCATGGATCTCCCTCGCAGCCTAATGTGAGTCCAGTTAAAATGTATTCAAGTACAACAGTGATGGGCCCAGTGTAGTTCACTAGTTAGAGAGAAGCCAGTCCTAGTGCAATTAATATGTTACATGTGTACTAAAGGACAGCGTGACACTGTTATAATACAGTGCTTCTCTTCTGCTGTGTGTGTGAGGGGTGCAGCTAACTCAAGTGTTTGGGATGCTTTCATTTTCTTGAAAGCATAATTTGTCAGTGCCAACGAAACACAGGGCAGTGAACTCTGTCAAGTCTATTGGCAGTTGACAAGCTGTGTAAAAAATGCCCAGTATTCAAATACACTTATCACAATAACTTAAAGATGGGAGGATGTGCAGGACTCGGGGAGCTGGTAATGGGACTCAGTCTTCCATTGCCACAAGCTCAAGTCTAGTCCCGGGCAGGCAAGCAGTTTCCATTGGACAGTTGCTCATTGGACCAGTGTGAAATGAACCTAGTTGTCTCCTAACTCCTAGCGGACCAGCTGGTGCTAATTGGCCCATTTGCTAATAGTCTCAGTCAAGTGGCCAAAGGTCAATCTTTCAGTCAGCCTGATGTCACCCCATATACGTAATTATCAGGGAGGAGTACCAAACTCCTAGATCCCCAATCGTTGCTAGTGGCAGGGAGTTCACTCATCTCACTCTCTCCCTTTAAAACAGGCCCCAGCTGCATAGTAGGACTCTCCAGGCCACTCAGAATGGCTGCCAGCTTCTGTCCCTGGTTGAGAACTTCACCAGGAGAGTCTCTTAGAGTGGTAAGTGTTGGAAGCGTGACGGGCACCAGTTACCATGCCATGCATGTTCCTAGCACTGATATTTCCTTTCATACATGAGGGAGGGAGGGGATAAGATAGCAGGGTTGTGTTGCCTGTCCCAGAAAGCGCAACCTCCTTGGTTTTGTTAATTGGTAGATCCTGTGACTGTTCATTGGGCAGTGAGGATGAAACCTTCTCCAAACCTGGTGGCCATGGGGTCATTGTCTGCATCAGATGCCTGCAAGCAAACTGTGTAACCTTAGAATGTTCCAGAGCTCAGATGTTAGGTAAGAGCTTTCTCCTTCCCTGACAACAGCTCTTGGTTAATTTGACAGCTACCATGTGCCACATAATTACATGCCCTTGCAGGATAATGGGAAACCTACGTAGCTCCTGCAAGTACCAGATGCTGTAGCTTTGACCCAACTTTCAGGGAAATATAATGAAGAGCTTGCGAAAGAGGAGCTAATTAGAGACTCTTGCTTACATCTCCATCAGGAGAAGGATGACTTTAAACCCCTCCCATCCCTTTTCCACCCAACACTAGCACTGCAGACCAGAGGATGAGAGGGGTTTTGGCTACATGTGATGTGTGTCTTATCTACTGCCATGCCAGTGGGGGTGCAGCAGGGTGTGAGCATACAGGACCTGCCCATCTGATCAATGTGCAATTGTGTGAGTAACCTGGTTGGAGGAAGAGCTGAAGATGATGATGAGTAAATAAAATAACACCCAAATTGAGAATGGTAAGAGCCATCTGCAACCTGACAAGCAGCAATATCTTTCTAAATGGTTGATGTATGCTTATAAGGGGTCCTCTGGCCCAGGAGAGCATGACCTTCTCCCTATGGTGCCCATCCATTTGGCTGCTGCAAGCAGTGGCCAGTGAGGGTAGGCTGCTCCTGGCCCCAGGAGCTCCGTGTATTTACAGGCATGGAGTTGAGGGTTCCATTCAGACACACATACGCATCCCCCTCAATTTTTAGAGGGGTAGCCGTGTTGGTCTGTATCAGCCAAAGAAAGAGGAGTCCTTGTGGCACCTTAGAGACTAACAAATTTATTTGGGCATAAGCTGTCGTGGGCTAAAACCCACTTCAGTGTGGCATGGTCGAGTGCAGCAATGAATTGCTAGGCAGTTGATATCGGCATCTTGTGCAAAGAGTTGCATTTTGTTTGCCTTGCTCTGGTGACTAAAGAAGGGGACTGGAGAGCAGGGCTGGATCCAGGCACCAGCTAAGGAAAGAGGTGCTTGGGGCGGCCAATACAAAGTGTGGCACTCCATCCACTGGGGTGGCCCGTCCGGGTCTTCGGCAGTAATTCGGCAGCGGGTCCCTCAATCCCTCTCTTCCTCTTTGAGCTGCCACCGACGTGCCGCCGAAGAGGAAGAAAGGGAGTGAAGGACCCACCACCGAACTGCCGCTGAAGAATGGAGCAGTGCGATTGAGCTGCCACCGAAGTGCTGCCAATCGGCTTCTTTTTTTTTTTTTTTTTTTCTTTTTGGTGTGGCTGAAATCCTGGGGCTAAACACTTAAAATGGCAACACCTTATTTTGAAGGTTGTAGATGGGGCTTTTGCTGCCCGCCGAGTCCATGGTTTAGGATTATGTGGTAGATCATGGAGTAGATATAAATGGGATCCTCCTGGATTTCATCAGCTCTTATTCATCCTTAGTCTCTTATTCTGATGTGCCTCAGTACCTCAACGGGTGGGTAGATTATCCCTTATTTGTAGCCCTAATGGTACAAAGAACTGTAACTGGTGACTTACGGATACGTTTCTATGGCTTTTGCTTTCTAGGCCAAGCTGCCTTAGGAGTGACTTCCGTGATCACATTTGTAGTAAGAGTTGTGTTGCTGGGGAGATTTGTTGATGCATTCAGTCTAAACCAACATGGCTAAATACCCTGCTGATATAGATGGTACAGATCCAGTGAGGTTAATGGAGCTGAAATGGTCTACACCAGCAGAGAATCAGGTACAGTAACTCCTCGCTTAAAGTAGTCCCGGTTAATGTTTCGTTGTTACATTGCTGATCAATTAGGGAACGTGCTCGTTTAAAGTTGTGCAGCGCTCCCTTCTAACATCATTTGGCAGCCGCCTGCTTTGTCCACTGCTTGCAGGAAGAGCAGCTCATTGCAGCTAGCTGGTGGGGGCTTGTACCAGGGTGAACCAGCAGCCCCCCTATCAGCCCCCTGCTCCCCTAAGTTCCTGGTACAGTAGATGCCCAGCAGACTAGCAATTGCAGCTGTCCTTCCCTCCACTGCCATGTGCTGCTCCTGCCCTCTGCCTTGGATCTGCTCCCCGAGACTCCTGCTTGCTGCGAGGGGTGGGGGGAAGGAAGAGAAGGACTAATGGCAGGGTGTCCCCCTCCTCCCTGCTCCTGCACCCCACTTACCCCATCTTCCATAGAGCAAGGGAGACACAGCAGGGCTCAGGATGGAGGGAGCTTGCAGCAGCTGGTCTCAGCAAGCTGATGTTATTAACAAGGCAGTGTACTTAAAGGGGAAATGCTCATATCTCTCTCTCTAACATACCCTCTCCCTCCATTCCTGCTGCCTTGTGTAGGGAAAGAGTTAACCTTTGAGGGCTCAGCCAATTGCTAGTTCATCATTTAGCAGTAAGAGAGATATCCCACCCTCTGACACCTCCACCTCAACCAAGCTTCACAATCATCATCACTGTGTACCAGTATTAAATTGTTTAAAACTTATACTCTGTGTGTGTGTGTATGTATGTGTGTGTGTGTGTGTGTGTGTAGTCTTTTGTCTGGTGAAAAACATTTCCCTGGAACCTAACCCCCTCATTTACATTAATCCTTATGGGGAAATTGGATTCACTTAACATCGTTTTGCTTAAAGTCGCATTTTTCAGGAACATAACTACAATGTTAAGTGAGGAGTTATTGTACCACCTGTTAAATTCGAGTCCATTAACTCTTATTTCTCAGTGCGGGGTTGTTGCCTCTTGCTCTAGGAGGATTCATGTTAGCCACCTATTCTGTTGTACCAATGGCAGGAATGCGTTTCTCCTCATTCCACAGCAAGCCTCTGTACAGACAATGCTTTAGGTGCTTAATTCTTCTGTATAAACTGAGCCTTGCTCTGACTTCACCTCTCCACTGCTGTAAATAAACTCTGTGGGTTGATCCAGGCAGTGGTGTGGTCACACCTCATTGTACAGGGTTCCAAGCAAAAGAAATCTTGTCGATGCCCCAGCAAGCTGGGGTAAGTGCTTGGTACCTGAAAATAGGTGACAATACTGGGAGTCTAGTAAAGGACTGCCCCTCCCTCAGTACACCAGTGTTACGATAAAGACAAGTAATCCCTTAATTCCTGACCAACTTAATCCCTTCACAGATAATCTGAGGAGCTCAGTTACAACTGTGATGTGGGTGGTTATAAGAACCTAGGTCAGCCTGGCTTGCTGTGCTTGTCTCCAGAGCAGCTGGTGGCCTTTGAAATCGAGTTCTGGTTGCTCTGTTAGAAAAGGACGCTTCCCTGAGGGTCCCATTTAGTTCTTCAACAATGAAGATGGAAGGGTTAAAAGTGGCGCCAATGAAAGAGATGCACAGACGCTCTGAACAAGATAGGCAATGGCCTTGAAAACTGTTGCAGCTGTATGGGGGAGGAGGGGAGTTCAATAAAGAAGTTATTCCTGGGATTCAAGGATTCTGGTATCAAGAGTCTAGTTTCTGGAGTCTATGTTTAGAAGGGGAGACACTAAAAACAGTCGTGCCTCCTACGGAGGAGATTACAATAGCTATGTCTGGGGAAGGAGGCGAATGGGTGAGAGTAGCTAAAGACATCAACTTAATTTGGCCCAGACAGACTGCAAATAATCCCTGTTAAGAGGTCAGAATTTGGACCTGGGAGTTTAGATCAACGTGGTGCTGAACTTAAGTAAACAGCAGGATTTCTCATGTCTGGCTCAGTCCTGCAAGGTGCTGAGGACTGTGGTCCCTGTCAGCAAAGGACTTAAGCACACGCTTAATTTTAAACATGGGAGTAGTCCAGTTGACTTGAATGAGATTGCTCATGTGCGTAACGTAAGCATATGCTTTGCTGGAGCCTTTACTGTAGATCAGTCTCTTCCCTCTGAATGGGCTCTGGCTGGTAACCTATCCCTCTAGGCTTCTGGCATCCATGTGCCAATGCAAAAGGCTCTCTTGTCAAGTAGGAACATAGTCAACCAAATGCATGGCACTGCAGCGACGAAAGGAAACAGGTGGGTGACGCTCATGATTTACTCTTATGATTTACATTTAACCATACTCCCCCCACACCTCACATGCGCGCACGCACACACGCACACACCCATTGGAAAAACAGCACTGTTCAGAGTTTCTGAACTGATGTCGCAGTCCTCTGAGAGTATTTGACGTCATGTTATGGGTCAATCCAGGAGATGCAGCAAAATGACTGGGGGAGATTTTCAAAGACAGCCAAGTGACTTGGCACAATGGAGTGTCAATGGATTTCTGCTTTTGAGTTGCTTAGGCATTCTTGAAAATCCCACCCCCAGGGAATATTTCCAAGATTTCTTCATATTAAGGGGCTGCTAAATGAAGAGTCTGGAGGGGAGAACATTTCAGTCTATGTTCTCCTTATTAAAAAGACTTGCATGATTTTCCTTGCAGATTAATTCAGGTGGAAGCCTGCATCTGAGGTTAGTCTATTCATCACACACACTGGCAAAGATCTAGAACAGAGGTTCTCAAACTGTTGGATGGGACCCCATTTTAATGGGGTTGCCAAGGCTGGTGTTGGCCCTGGGTCCCAGCAAGTCTGAAGCCCCTGCCCAAGCCCCATCGCCCAGGGTTAAGGTTACATGTCCCCCTCCCAGGGCAGGAGCCCTTGTGCTTCAGCTTTGCCCCCCTGCCCCACCCGGGGCTACGGGGCTCAGGCAGGCTCAGTCATCGGTCTCTGCTCCTGGGGTTGTGTAGTAATTTTTGTTGTCAGAAAGTGGTCACGATGCAATGAAGTTTGAGAACCGCTGATCTAGAAGATTTTAATGGGAAGTAGCTGCCAACAGGAAGTTTAGGTGGCAGAGAACTGCTCCAGTGCAGTGGGAATCACAAAATGTGGACCTTGTCTAACAATGCTAATAACTACTGATCTCTTGGGCTAGTTTCTAGGAACAGAGAAGAGACTCAAATAATGCAGATGTGCAGTCCCAGCTCTAAAGAATCCCAAGGAATACTTTAGTCTCTGGGTACTGCCATTTCTTCTCCAGCACATCAGGATGAGGAACTGAGTTGGACAAAGCAGAGCCATTAGTTCTGCAGACTTCTTCTGGGTTGCTGGCCTGTACACAGTTGTGTTTGATAACTGCATGCCCATGAATGATCACCTTTTTTAAATTAAGGTGACCTGCAAAGGTGTAAGGTGGGAATTCACTTGTTTTGTTTTGTTTTTTTTCTTATAAAGATTTAAATACCTTCCTTCAAAAGGAGTGGGTGGGGGAGTGGAGAAAGTTGGGGAAGTTTCTGCTTGTTTGATAAAGTGGAAATCTGGTCTCTTCTGCCATGGAAGACTGGCAATTGGAGACATAGTGTAGTTGTGACATCACAAGAGATGAGAGTGAAAGCTAAGCTAATGAGAAGTAACGTTTAATTGGACTGTCTGAAACTGATTTGTGTGTGTTTTTTATTAGCACCTGTTTAAGAGCAACACATAATTAACACTTGAGGGAAAGGTAGTCTTTTCTTGAAGATTCATTTCCCCTTATTTTTAGTTGAGGTGTAACAGCTCACAGCAAACATCACCTGAGACCTCCACCCCCACCCCAAGAAATCCTTTGGCAAAACAAGATGAGACTTGACATTCTTGATATTTCTAAAATAATTAAAAAAAAGCTGGAACTCATCTGTTCTTTCTGCTACTTAAACCTTACAGGTGATTTCTTCACTTCATAAAGAACAATGAAGCACAAACCCAATTACAAACAAAACCCCCTTGCCAGTCGCCTTTAAGAGATGGGGTTTGAACAGATGCTTGTGTTTATAATTAAGGGCGTTTTCTTCAACTCTTGGATCTCTGGCATGGCTGTATCTCAGTTTGCCAGGTGGCTTGTTGAGATCTTATTTTCCCGCTTCTAAAAGCACATGGCATCAGGCCCAGATGTGATAAGCTCAGAACCCCTCTTATGATTTATTTTGAATTCGTCTGGTACAGCATGGAGTCTCCCTGGTGCCTTGGCAAGATCATCAGCCTCCTCCAGGCTGGTGACTGATCTCCCAAGGAAAATGTTGTTAAGTGCCATTCCTTGAGGTCTCTGTACAGGACAAAGCTCTTTAGAATATACTATAGGGAGTAATCTGCCCCAGCCCTGAGGAATGGACTAGCTGATCTAATAGATCAGTCCTTTCTCTAATTTCTGTGTTGCTGATGTGGAGTAAAGCGTTTCTGGGCTTGATTGATTGTTGCCATATGGCTCCATAGCACCATCTTAGCTGGCACAAAGAAGCTGTAGAGCAAGTGTAAGCTGCCCTTCCAAGGAATATACCTGGTGCAGGGGAAAATCTCTGCTGCCTCTGAGGCATTTGCCCCCTGCCCCCCTGCAACTCTGAGTAGGGTGGGCTAGAAGAGGAGGGCCTCCTGGCTGGGGTGTTCCTGTGCCCTGGGGATTCTTCTCCCCTGTAATGGCAACAGGGGCAAGAGGAGTGTAATTTACACCTGTCATACTCTGTGCCAGGGGCTGAGCCAGCCCCAAAAGATCCTGGGTAGGGGGGGCATAAGGCCCCTTGTCTCTCTCCCTGAATAGTTCTAGCCCAGGCGTGAATCTGTCCCTCTGAGCATCAGCAATGATCTCCCTCTTTCAGTGAGGGGCCCACGGCTCTTGCACATGTGATATGGTGCATGTAGTCTGCTTAGCATCTGTCCCTGCTCCTGCTTCTCATTCACCAGCTGGTCTATGGGACCTTGGCTGCCGCATTCACTCACTTTGCCCTTCAGCCTCTTTCCCCTTCCACTGCTTCACGCATGAGTAAGAATACAGTGAAACTGTACTGAAGCTGCCCAATTCCCTTAGGGCCTGGCTGGCTTTCATATTGTATGAAATGACTTGCAGCTATTTCCTACAGGGGGTTACCAGTTTTTCGGTCTGCTTCCTCTGCTATTTTTTTGTGGTTAGTGGTCACATCATCTGATGTGCTGAAATGGGTTAGAGGAATTTGGGGACAACTTTCTGTTTTAATGATCAGTTATTTATATATTTCATGCTTCTTATAGCACTCTGTGCCAACGGAGGAGTTGTCATCAGAGGATCTTAAAGCCCTTCACAAGTTGGAGATATTGATTGTGTGCTATAGACGAGGAAACTGAGGCACATAGCCTCCATGTGACTAGAGTCCTGCCCAGTAAATCAGTGGCATTTTGGAGTAGAACCTACATCTCTTGAATCCCATTCTCCAATGTTTAGACTCCTTACTTCAGGGGTGATCAACCTGTGGCTCCGGAGCCACATATGGTTCTTCAGACGTTAATATGCGGCTCCTTGTATAGGCACCGACTCAGGGTTGGAGCTACAGGCACCAACTTTCCAATGGGCCAGGGGATGCTCACTGCTCAACCCCCTGGCTCTGCCACAGGCCCTGCCCCCAGTCCACCCCTTCTCATCCCCTCCCCTGAGCCTGTCATGCCCTTGCTCTTCCCTCCTCCCCCTTAGACCCTCCTGCACACCATGAAGCAGCTGATCAGGAGGTGTGGGCAGGGAAGGGGAAGCGCTGATCAGCAGGGCTGTTGGTGGGTGGGAAGCACTGGGAGCGGGGGTGGGGGGAGCTCATGGGAGGCTGCGGACGTATTACTGTGGCTCTTTGGCAATGTACATTGGTTAATTCTGGCTCCTTCTTAGGCCCAGATTGGCCACCCTGCCTTACTTTCATCCTGTCTCCCATTGCGGGTTTAAATTTACCTTCTCACACCTGTCCTCCATGTAATCTATGGATAAATGAGACACGGTCCTGAAGTATTAAATGCTGCAGTGCTGGTGATCTGAAAGTCAGGAAGATAGGCTCATAGGCTACGCTATTGAAATTTGACTCCCATCTAGTACAGGCTGGTAGGGCTGAGGGCTGTTGTGAACAGCTGGCTACAGGGTGTTCACTATTTTTAGATGAAGTGAGTTTTGTTTCAGCATCTAGCAGACAGGAGTCCACGTTCCCTAAATCACCTGGACAGAGATGTATGCACATTGAGAGCTGGCTGGCTCTGGATCCGATGCTGCAATCCTTGAATTTCAAGAATTTAAAATACTTGGATTATATTCCCTAGTCTAAACTGAAGTGCACCAGGATTCTGTTATCGTTTCACATCCCTGTTTCTCCCACCTGGAAAACACTGGCCATTTCGTTAAGGTGGTTTTCTAGCGTTCTCAGTCTTCATCGTGTGCAAAAGTTCTAGCAGCTTTAGTATAGGATGCCTGGTTTATTCACGGGTGGCAAACCTCTGAGTGCACTTCCTAAATGAGTGCCAATACAATTGTTCTGCTGCATTCTATATGTGTTGCTTGAGATTTTCAAAGCCAGCTACCAGGAGATTTAACCATACAACTTAAAATAGGAATTTCATGGCTGAATCTACTAAGTCAGTGGTCCCCAAACTGTGGGGCATGCCCCCCCAGGAGGGTACAATGGAACATTCAAGGGGGCCTAGCCTGAGCCAGCCCCCACAAGGGGCAGGAAGGAAGCATGACCTAGCTTCAGTCCCACCCCTAGCCCCAACTCTGGCTCCAGCCCCAGCCTTGACCCCCACTCACAGCCCTGCTCCCAGCTGCAGCTCCAGCCCCTGTGCCCCCATCCTAGTCATGGCCTCCTGCTCCCATCCGTGGCTCCTGGGTGGGCATGACCGAAAAAGCTTGGGGACTACTTCCCTAGGTGGTTTTGAAAATCTCGTCTTTTTACATATATTTGTGCATGTGTCTTAGAGTTGCCAGTTTTGGTTGTATGTATTCCTGGGGATTTCATCACATGATATAATCTTTAATTAAAGATTAATCTTTAATTCCTGGAGACTCCAGGCCAATCCTGGGGGGTTGGCAACCATACGTGTCTCTGCTTTGTGTTAGGTAGCAGGTATCCTAAATCAAAGCAGTAGCTCAGGCTGAGGCTTACCGAGTGCCTTATTATAAATGCCTTCTGTTAGGGTCATAAAGGACTTTTGATATCAAAAGCAAATGGATCCTGACATTGCTGAGGTTAAATTCTCTACTTCTGCTGATTCAGTATAGACAGTGACAAATTGCTTAGATATCTGCATCAAAGCGCAACTTGCTGGTCTTGTGGTAAATTGAGCTTCATGGAAAAATTCTAGGGGGAAATCAGATCATGGGTAAAGGCTATGAGAAGGATGTGATCCATAGCCCATTTCAAAATCCCTGTTGAGTGACTTTTGGATCAAACCCCGCTTGTGTAACTTTATTTCTAAGTGTGCTCCAAGGAACAGAAAATTCCCACACCCGATAAACTTCCAAGAGGAAGAGATACTGTGCCTCAAGCTGAGGGAGCAACTCACCGTCACCTCAGCGTGTCTGCTGCGTTATTACAAAGCATCAGCTCCAGGCCAGGTTCTCTTTCAGACTGGTAGGAGTATACATGCACGAGGCTTCAACTCTGTACCTGTCCAGGGGCCCAGATGCTCCAGACACTGCCAGTACCTCTGCATCCACAACAGTATCTATTCAAATGCCCCTCTTGGCCTACATCTGCTGCTATTGACTTCAGTGGAAATTTTACTATTGACTTTAACTGGAGCAAAAATAGGCCAAGGCTGGGTGTCTTTGATGATCCAGTCCTAGAGCATCTGCAGCATAGGATGCTTTTCGCTTAGCATGAACCCCATGACTTACTTCCCTCTTCCCTAGACGTCAGAACAAATGTCCCCCCGAGCACTTCTCAATGGAAGGCCTGTTTGCACGTCTGGGGAGCAAAGGTCTCCTGTCCCAGGACTGTGTGGCCCTGTCTGAGGAGCACACTCCACAGACCATCGTGGCCAGTGTTTGCTTCAGAGCTGAGTGAACTCTGTCATGCAGGCAGGCTTGAGTGGTAAGAATGGGTTCCGGTAAATCTGAAATCCCGCCCCCTTTCACTGCAAGCTACTGCCTTAAAAGTCCCTCCTGGGCACTAGATACACTATGTGAATTCTGCCTTCCACCTCCAAAAACCACACTCTTCTCCCAAACCCTTCTACCAGGCTGGTTAGGTGAGGTTAGTCCCAGGGGGCAGGAGGAAATATATTCCAAATGGTGTTTGTGGAGGGAGGCGAGGGAACGCTGTATGAAGACTGCCTCTTAAACATGAGTGGGCTGAGGGGGAGCCCTTCATACCCCATCCAGGTCTGTGATAAAGTAGAGATGATCTGGGAGAAGAAGGTGGTGTGGCCCTGTGGCTGCAGGCATGGCAACATTGTCTGAACTGGCTCTGTGACGGAACTGTGGGTAACTGGCTGCAGTGTGATTGTAAATGAGCTATTCGGTGGTTAGGTTAGGTTAGTTTTCATGCTGTCACTTGGACAGTGTAGGGGTCAGTGAATGTGTTATGAGCCTCCGTGATGTCATCTCCGGTGCCAAATCAAATGTGTTACAGGGGATGAGTCTGTAAAGAAGTCTGATGCCATCCAGTCATCATGTTTTAGGTCTTCCAGGAGGATGTCTTCCATCCTGTATTCATAGGGGCAAAGTCATAGATGATTTTCTCAGAAGTGCTGGTAAGGATTTGGAGCAGATACCAATATTATCTTTGAGTGGTGGACCTGTGTAGTTTGAAAATGGATCTCTGTTCAACTTGAATTCATGCCATTTGTTTTTGATCATTCAGAGATACTTCATCGGAATGGTGTTCAACTTTAAGTTCTTTCTTAAAGTTGGCCAATCACAGATGAAATCACAGGTGCTCTTGACTTGGTGACTGCCACTAAGATGACACAGCCTGCAGCGTGTTCAGAATGGACAACCAGAAGAATTTTGGTCTTACCCCCAATTAATTTTCAGACCAACTCTTGCTACTGAACTTTGCAGGGTTTTAAGTGCTGCAACTAGTTTTTCCATAGATTTGGCAACTAGCACTATGCGAATGGTAAACAGCTGGGCTTAGAGTTGGGCATTTCTCTGCACTCCCCTCTGCAAACTGAAATCTGACCTAACTCTTGAATGATGTGCGAGGGAAATGACTATCCAGTCTAGAAATCCTTGGCTCAAATATTCCGATCTCTGGTGACATCTGGTTCTGAGTGCCCCAGATGCCCACATCTCTAAGGCCTAAACAAAAGCCCAGCAACAGACACCCCAGAGCTAACGATGTCTAGATACAGCCCTGGAACACAGTTTTGGGTAAGCCAGTTTCTCATAGTTAGGAGCTAGTGAATGAAGATTAAGGGAGGACAGTCCTGATAAAGCAGTCAGCCAGCAGGAATGATTGCACTAAAACACAGCCCCCACTTTATTCCTTCCTATCTCATTGACTGAGCCCCAGACATGGTATGAATTTTCCCTGGGGCAATGGAGAGAGAGATGGGGGAACCTGTATAATGGGATCCTGTCTTGGACTTTTCTTATGCTGAGACTTAATTGATCTCACACCTGTCCAAAATAATGATAATCTTTCCAGGTCTGTTTTGTGTGCTCTGCATGTAGGGCTGGATCCCACTCCCACAAAAATCTTAGACTCACATTTATAGATGAGTTGGATGGGCCCATAAAACTGTCAATGTGTGACATGCTGCCAGCCACAGAAGACGGTCACTGTGCTAGATGCTGTCCTCAATAGAGGATGGAGGAGGTGTAATGGCCTAATGTACTTGGTCAGTCAATTTATGTCCTCTCTCCGTATTGAAAGGTAAGGAAGTGGGGGTTTCCTTCCATGAGAGAGGTGCTTTTTTTTTTTTTATCATTGGAAATTCTGAGGGTGAAGAGGGTGGGATCTCATTCAAAAGGAAACTGCTGCCTAATCTTGTGAAAGCAACGTGTATGGTGCAGCTACATTGTCCCTGAAAGCTCTGCTGACCCAAGTTTCTTGACTGAGGTTTTGGCTGATACTTGGCAGAGCTAATGCAAGCAGGTGTCCCACCCTCAGTGAGCGCTGATCTGAAAGCTGTGAAGAGGCATACAGACAGGAAGCTCTTTCGAAGCCAAGAAGGGAAAAGTGGCCTGGGGTGCTGACCTCAAACGACAATAAGTTCAGTCAAGGGTATGGCAAAAAATAAAACAACCTGCTGAGCAAGGTTTCCTTCCATTCAAAGACCAATCAAATTGTGCAGAGATATTGGTAATTTCCCCCATGATAGGCAGAGGGAATGAGTGTACTAGAAAGAGGAAGCTTTACAAGCCCTACAGACTGCAGCTGGCTTACGGTAATTCTCTCTTGGTTCTCCAGCCTGCCTCTAGCTGGTCTGGCTTAGGCTGGTCTACACTTAAAACTAGCAGCAAAGAATCCTATGGCACCTTATAGACTAACAGACGTTTTGGAGCATGAGCACTTCGTCGGATGCAGGCATGTATTCATCCACGAAAGCTCACGCTCCAAAATGTCTGTTAGTCTATAAGGTGCCACAGGATTCTTTGCTGCTTTTACAGATCCAGACTAACCCAGCTACCCCTCTGATACTTGACTTAAAACTAGGACTGTCAATTAATCGCAGTTAACTCACGCAATTAACTCAAAAAAATTAATTGCACCATCGTTAAGCAATAGAATACCAATTGAAATGTATTAAATATTTTTGAATGTTTTTCTACATTTTCAAAGATATTGATTTCTATTACAACACAGAATATCAAGTGTACAGTGCTCACTTTATATTATTTTTATTATAAATATTTGCACTGTAAAAATGATAAAAGAAATAGTATTTTTCAATTCACCTAAGACAAGTACTGTAGTGCAATCTCTTTATCATGAAAGTGCATCTTACAAATGTAGATATTTTGTTACATGAACTGCTCTCAAACAAAATGATGTAACCTTTAGCACCTAAAAGTCCATTCAGTCCTTTCTCTCGTTCAGCAATCGCTAAGACAAACAAGTGGGTTTTACATGACAGGAGATATTTCTGCTGCTTCTTATTTACAATGTCAACCTGAAAGTGAGAACAGGCGTTCCCATGGCAACTTTCTGTACCGGCGTTGCAAGGTATTTACATGCCAGATATGCTAAACATTCGCATGCCCTTCATGCTTTCGGCCACCATTCGAGGACATGCTCCCATGCTGAAATGGTTATTAAAAATAAATGCGTTAATTAAATTTGTGATAGAATCCTTGGGGGAAACTATGAGTCTCGACTCTGTTTTACCTCATTCTGCTATAATATTTCATGTTATAGTAGTCTCAGAATGATGACAGCAGTTTGTTTTAAGGAACACTTTAACAGCAGATTTGACAAACAACAAAGAATGTACCAATGTGAGATTTCTAAAAATAGTTAGCACTTGACCCAAGGTTTAAGAATCTGAAGTGCCTTCAAATCTGAGAGGAACGAGGTGTGAGCATGCTTTCAAAAGTCTTAAGTAGACCAACACTCAGATGGTGGAAATCTACAGAACCCGAACCACTGAAAAAAAGAATCAGCCTTCTGCTGGTGGCATCCTCGATTCAGTGATGAAAATGAACAGCATTGGTCTGCTCTGTTTGAAATTGTTATCGAGCAAAACCCATCATCAGCATGGAGGCATGTCCTATGGAATGTGGTTGAAGATAAAGGGACATATGAATCTTTAGCGCATATGGCACGAAAATATCTCTGCAACTCCTACCTGGCGAAATGCCGGTTTTCACTTTCAGGTGACACTGTAAACAAGAAGCAGGCAGCATTATCTCCTGCAAATTGTAACCAAGTTTGTTTGTCTGAGTGTTTGGCTGATGTAGGACTGAGTGGACTTGTAGGCTCTAAAGTTTTACATTGTTTTATTTTTCAATGCAATTTTTTTTGTACATAATTCTACATTTGTTAAGTTTAACAGTTTAACTTTAATGATAAAGAGATTGCCTCACACAAGTACTGTAGTGCAAATTGAAAAATGCTATTTCTTTTTTACAGTGCAAATAATGGTAATCAAAAATAAATATAAAGTGGGCATTATACACTTTGTATTCTGTGTTGTAATTGAAATCAATATATTTGAAAATGAAGAAAACATCCAAAAATATTTAAATAAATGGTATTCTATTAATTAATTGCATAAGTAATCACAATTAAGTTTTTTAATCGCTCGACAGCCCTACTGAAAACATTACAGCCGCACAGCTGCAGTGCATCAGTGTAGGCACTACAGAGACGGGACCGGGGGGGTGGGGAGGGTGTTTGACCCTGTGTGCCCTGCCCACCCTCTGAATGGCAATTCCGGAACTGAAGAGTCATTTCGGAAAAAGACCATGGCAATAGTGGCAATTTCCAGAAAACACTGGCCCTGCTCCTCAGGGGGCAGCTTCTGGAGGCTGTGCTTTTGCATAACTGGAGGCGGGGAATTGCATTCACCTCCTCCTAGAGATTACCCTCAACACTGTTTGTCCCCACACGTCTATTCTTATCTCGTCTTGTCTTGTTCAGTTTAGTCCTTTTGAAGTTCATAATGCTTCACAGGGTTCACATTCCATCTCCCCCGCTAGAGAGAGGTTACATACAATCCTGGCCCAGAATAATGTGTAAACCCTTCATTTAATGCAATGGACTCCAAAGAGACTTAGGCTAACGCCACTTGTTGGGGGTGGAAGTTTTTTGTCAGCAGGAAAGCGCCAGGTGGATCAGCAGCTTCCCCCTCCCTCCCCGTGTCTCCGGCCTCTCGCAATCAGCTGTTTCGTGGAGTGCAGGAGGCTAGAAGGGAGGAGGGAGGAACGAGGATGTGGTGCATTCGGGGGAGGGGCGGAACTGGGTGGGAAAAGGTGGGGTGGGGTGGAGTTTAGAGGGAAGGGGTGGAGTGGGGGTGGGGCCTGGGGCAAAGCCAGGGATCAGGCACCCCCCCCTCCCCCGGCACAGTGGAAAGTCGGTGACTGTGTCTTTACTATGAGGGGCAGAGTGCAGCACAGAAAAATGGAGGGAAACCTGCCACTGAAGGGTGTTGGAGGAGTGTGGCAAGCAATTGAGACAAAAGGATGTTCCTACTGATCTAGAAAATACTGAGGCCAAATTCTGACCCTGCTCCAGCACTACCGTACAGGCTTATAGGCAACTTAACCAGCCAGCTGGGGTGCAATCTTGATCTGAAAGCCAGAGAGAGAAGATTTATGGAGCCCATAATGTATATTTCAGAGATGACTTTTTGACTCTTAACCAGGCTTTAAACCCTATTTTCGAATCAGCCTTGGTGTGCTGCTGAAAGGACGGTAGATATCTCAGATGGTGTTTGGGCTTGTCAAGAGTTAATCAGAGGCTTGCCTAGAAAATGGCTGGTGAGACAAAGTATGGGTCAAGAATCAGAGCTGTTCGTGAATGTCCCCATATTTTGAGTGTGTTGAATTTTGTGTTCTAGCTTGGCTCATTAGTGAGCAGCCAGTGTGTTTAGAAGTTTGAATACAGAGGATTTGAGTAGAACTTTAGTGGCACACAGGCCTGGTGGTGTAGGTTCTCTGCACGGGGGTGAATTACAAATTCACATTTTGGCTGTGTGACAAAGTTCCTCCTCTACCTAGGTGGGTCCTGCACTTATTGGCAGATTTGCACACCTCAGTGATCTTCCCCTCTGGTGGAACCTACAGTCTGGGTCAACTCCTTCTGTGTCTGATCAGGAGTTGGGAGGTTTGGGGGAAACCCAGGCCCGCCCTCTACTCTGGGTTCCAGCCTAGAGTCCTGTGGATCGCAGTTGTCTAGAGTGCCTCCTGTAACAGCTGCATGACAGCTACAATTCCCTGGTCTACTTCCCCAGGGCCTCCTCCAAACACCTTCTTTATCCTCATCACAGGACCTTCCTCCTGGTGTCTGATAACACTTGTACTCCTTAGTCCTCCAGCAGCACACCCTCTCACTCTCAGCTCCTTGCACCTCTTGCTCCCAGCTCCTCACACGTCCCCCACAAACTGAAGTGAGCTCCTTTTTAAACCCAAGTGCCCTAATTAGCCTGCCTTGATTGGCTGCAGGTGTTCTAATCATCCTGTCTGCGTTAATTGGTTCTAGCAGGTTCCTGATTACTCTAGTGCAGCCCCTGCTCTGGTCACTCAGGGAACTGAAAACTACTCATCCAGTGACCAGACTCCTGTAACCCAGTGGTCTGGGTCTGTCACAGGTGGAAGGCTCCCTTCCATTGAGGTACTGCATCCAGCTATCTTTAAACAACCACTGCCATAAAAGCAAACAGAGAAGGGCTGTATTTCCTTGAATATGGCACGCACCCTTATTGCATACAAAAATTCTTTTTACTTAGTGCAGTTGTGGCATTCTTCCAAAAAAAAACAACATGCATAACAGCCATCTTGCCCAGCAGCCAGTAACAGTGAAATAAACACCTCTTTGAATGAGTCTGGAAGATAGGTCGAAATAAAGAATATCCTATTCCCAAATAAGGAAATGCACAGAATTCCGGGATAAGGGCTCCTGGAGAAATATGAAAATTGCCTGTGATTCATGCAGGTAGATTCAAAAAGTGGCTCCTCCCACTCCACAGCTGAAATTGCTTAAAGGCTTCTTGGCATGCATGGATAGAAGCAGGAAAAGTTCTAACCCATTGGTCCTATGTGTCCTACAAATATGTGTCTGTTTGTGGAGCACCTTTCATCAGAAGGATCCTAAAGTATTTTGCAAACTACATATATGCAGGCATTGCTGTCTGCCACCATAATGGTGCTGGCTCTGGGGTGGAAAGGCAGCGACCAACCAGAGCGACACCCACGGCTGGCTCCAGGCCACAGCGCGCCAAGCATATGTTTGGGGAGGCATGCCGTGGGGGGCGTTCTGCCAGTTGCCGGGACAGCGGCATGCGGCTCCAGTGGACCTCCCGCAGGCGTGACTGCGGAGGGTCCGCTGGCCCCGTGGCTCTGGTGGAGCATCCGCAGAGACGCCTGTGGGAGGTCCACCGGAGCCGCGGGACCGGTGAGCGGCAGCATGCCCCCCGAAGCGTGCCGCCGTGCTTGGGGCGGCGAAATTGCTAGAGCCGGCCCTGGCGACACCACACAACAGTGCCAGTGGACACTTGTCCAAGGATACCAGATTAAAATCTCTACTCTCCCCCGAAGTGTCATGGGATCTTTAACGGCCAGCCAAAATCTTCAGAATGGGATTTGATCTGCTTCTGGCAGATGGAGGGCTGTGTTCACCCTGTTGGATTTGAACCAGGACTTCCAGGCAATCTGGGTATTTCCAGCCAGACACCAGACAGATACCGAACCCATAATTAATTATAATTATGCTTATTGGTCTACCTCTAACAATCAGATGCAAATCACCTAGGCAGTGTGAATCATTTCTCAGAGCCAGACTCATCTCTACAGTGGCACAGAGACAGAGGTAGACGACTGCCCCTGCCTTATTCAGAGGCTGTAGGGACTGGCACAACCCTGCTTCAGTGGCCCCTATTGGCTTCATAGGAATGCAGAATAGCCAGGGTGCAGCACTGTCCCTTTCCTTCTCCTCTGGCCCCTGTCCTGGGCCCACTCTAGAAGGAACCCTGGTTTTGTGGCTCCCTGAGGGAGCTTCGTGGTGGTAGTGTCCATTCCAAGAGTCATCAAGGATGAGACTTTGCTGAGGCTAGCTAGACCTAAACCATACTTTCCACAGCTCCTAGCTAAACTGCACAACAATTCAAGACAGGAAGCAAATACTATATCCAAGTGAAACCAATGGGGAATCTCGTCTAGGCAACTGGAATTTGGGGAAGCTGCCAGGGATGCTATGAAAAGTGTTTGGCTCTTTAGTGATCTAGTAACAACCTCATTGTTAGATGTAAGAAAGTGCAGAAAGGCTCAACTTGGTTGATTGATATATATGGTATATTCCTATATACCATGATCGACTTGGTGTGTTTTGTGGCATTCCTCTAAAGAGGTGTAATAGCTGTCCTGGTTGGTAGCTGTTTACAAAAATAACTTTCTGTTGAATGAGTTGAGGGGAAAGCCTGTATAAGGAATGTTTGTGGGTTTTATTTATTTTAAAATATGGAAATGGCAAATGCTCCAGGAAAATGTCTGAGTCAGTACCCAAACTCAGAAGGGATAGCTCGCCTGATATGGAACGAGTGCATCTCTTCTTGCAGCACCTGGGGATTTTCTTTGCAGTTTCATAGTCAGATATTGGGTAGTCGTGTCCCTGTTTAGCTTATGAGATCAGATGTGATCACAGCATGAGACGTGCAGCTACAGGCACAGGTGGGATTCTGCTACATTCTATAGTTCTCAGAGTTCAGTGATTTCCAGATAAACAGCCACAGGCTGTGATCTCTTTAGATTTCCCTGTGACTAAGTGCTCTGAATCAATCTTGCTCACTGCAACCCTAAGATGCCTCAGTGCCAAATGGCAAGGGACCCACTATACTTCTCTCATGTGAGGCCTGACACACTCACTACCCCTAACGCACCGTTGTTCTAAAATGTATCCAGAAGGTGTCTTGTAAGGTATCATATAAAAACTGGTGACATACTGGTCATTAATAGGGCCAGTCTTTTCTGGCAATGAAAACAGAGTCATTTCAGATTTTCAAAGCTTTCTATTTCAGATAGTACATGTATTAACATAATGCCTATTTCCCCCCTGTATTTCTGATGTTTATTTTGTCATGCAAGCATACCAGTAATTGTGAGTGCTGCTTCACTGCTGTCACATCGCTGCTCTCTGCCCTTCGTTTTCTTTTTTCCATTGCTGCAACATGACGTGGGCCTTTCATGTCGCCGACTATATGGTCCTTTTTAACATGGCCAAGAACTGCGCCGCAAATTGTACCATATAACTTCCCTCCACCCACATGGAGCCCATCTTTGCTGAATTCTTTAACTCTATTCTAAGCCTTAACCATTTTAGGCATCGGTAGTAAACGCCTTTGAAGGACCAAAGCGCAAGGTGGAAAATCAGAAGGAATCAGCATGCAGGAGGGTCAAGGAGAGGCCCTAGCTGTGAGGGAACAGCACTGAGCCTGCAGGCAGCTAGGGCAAGGTCCAGCTGTGTGCAGGAGTGAGATGTGAGCTGGGTGCCTAGAGCCAGCTGTGTGCTGGAGGGAGGGAGCAGGAGCCAGCTGTGTGCAGGGGAGGTGAGCGGGGGAGAGGTGCTGTGGATGTTGCCGAGAGCAGGTGCGAGTGCCGTCCACTCTGCAGCATGGTGAGAGAGCCCAGTGCCCCCCTGCCAAGTGCCCTGCCCATCCAGGGGAAGTTCTGTGGCAATTTTGCTGTGTGAGAAGGGAAGTTGGCAGCGAGTCTCAGCACCAGTCAGCCCCCAGCCACTGCCCTGCACTGTTGGGAAGAGGCAGATGTTTCCTGGCAGAAATCTGGGGAATAGCTGTCTCTTGACCCTGTGTGCCCTCACCATGCATTGCCCCTGATTGATGCTTCCAGAAAGTAAAGATGATTTCAGAAAAAAACGTGGCAATTTCCTGAAAACACTGGCCCTCATCATTAATATTATTGTGTGATGTATGTGTGATTAGCGTGGAAAGAATGATGCATGTTTGCTGAAAATATGTTCCAAAAATACGTTTGGACCAAGCAATCTGAGGAAAGCGGATAAACAAGCTTGTCATAGACAAAATACTGTTGTTTCCCCTGTTTGCCAGTGTCTCCAATGTAAATTGAACAAGGTGAGGCCAGAGACAATGGAAGTATAGTTACATCTAAAGTGAACAAAGCAATCAAGCTAAAGTTGGGGAGGAAACAGCTTAGTGAGCATAACAGGGGGGCCGAGTCTGCACCCTCAGGAAGATTTCCTGGCTCTTGAGACAATGGACTCTGGATAATATAAAGCAGTGGTCTCCAACCTTTTTATGCCCAAGATCACTTTTTGAATATAAGTGCCACCCAGGATTTACCTGACCACTTCCCCGAGACCCCACCTCTCCCCCAAAGCCCCACCCCACTCACTCCATCCCCATCCTCACCGTTACTTGCTCTCCCCCACCCTCACTCACTTTCACCAGGCTGGGGTAGGGGGTTGGGGTTGGGGTTAGGGAGGGGGTGCGGGCTCTGGGCTGGGACCAAGGGGTTCGTAGTGTGGGAAGGGGCTCCGGGCTCAGCCTGGGGCAGGGGGTTGGGGTGCAGGAGGGGGTGAGGGGTGCAAGCTCTAGGAGAGAGTTTAGGTGCAGGAGGGGGTTCTGGGCTGGAGCAGAAGGTTGGGGTGCAGGAGGGGGTGTAGAGTGTGGACTCTGGGAGGGAGTTTGGGTGTGGTGGGGGCAGGGCTGGGGCAAAGTGTTGGAGTGCAGGAGGGGGTACAGGGTGTTGGCTCTGGGAGGGGGTCAGGACTGGGGCTTTGGTGCAGGAGGGGGTTTTGGGTGCAGAAGGGGGTATGGGGTGCTGGCTCTGGGAGGGGGCTCAGGGTGGGACTTAGGGTGCAGGAGGGGGTATGGAGTGTTGGCTCCGGAAGGGGGCTCAGGGCTGGAGGTTGGCGTGTGGCCTCTTGCCAGGCAGCCCTTACCTCTGGTGGTTCCTGGTTGGCAGTGGATGCAGCGAGGCTAAGGGCAGGATCCCTGCCTAGCCTGGCCCCACAGGGCTCCCAGAAGGGGCCAACGCACCCCTGCGGCCCCTAGGGAGGGGATGGGGGGCATGTGGCTCTGTGCGCTGTCCCTCTCTGCAAGCACTGACCCTGCAACTCTCCTGGCCAATGGGATCTTGAGGGCAGTGCTTGCAATCAGGAGCAGCATGCAGAAATCATCCTTTCTCTCTCCTGTGTTCCTTAGGAATAGCACCACCCTCTGTGCTGGCCGCTGTACTGGGGGATGGTGAAGCAGCTTGGCTCAGCTCCCCTCATTTCCCTCCTAACACCCAATACATAGTCCTAGCATCCTCACCCCTCCTCCGGAGGGCCTGCAGCAAGCAGTAGTGGTATAGACTGAATTCCCAAACTGCACATTCCGGTTTGGCAAAAAATGCTAAGCTCCAGCTACTGCCAGAGAGGATGAAAGCTCACCCAAGCTGGCCGTGCCATCCAAACAGGGTGGGGAGCAAGGTGTACCCAGGGCTGACGAGAGCGAGGGAAGTCGGTACAAATTACCAGGGCCCGGCTTCCCCGGCTTTGTCAGCCCTGTTTAGCTGGTCTGCCATTGCTGGGGGGCCCGAAAAATTTTTTTCATTGGAGTATAAACCTTCTCTTGGCGGCCCTGAGTGTAGCTGCCTGATGGGTGCGGGGAGGCGGTGACTGTGTATATTGATCAGGAGTACCTGCTGCTGGGGGGTAGAAATGGGTCACAGGCAAGGAGGGAGCTGTGTTGACCTGTGCATGTGCTCCGTCACGTCTGGCCTCAGAAACCTTAGCCCTATCCCTGTAACCTAACTCCTAAGCAACTTATCATGTAGAAATGGAGTCTCTTACACTAAGGCTCAGCACACTGAGAATCGTGGTAGAGGGGACTCCGAACTGGAATCAGAGCATTAGATTGTGCAGAATGTTGCTTGTGTTGCTAGACCCTCGCAGTGAGAGCTGGAGGAATCATCGTATAAATAATAACTGACCCCCAACCATTGCCTAAAACGCAAATCAAAACTGAACACTTTTGGAGTCTTAGAAATGTGTGGTTTTGTTACTTTCACTTTTCCCTGCACTCTCTGGTTTACAGTGGCCAGCGGAAGTAAAACTCTGTCCTTGTGATATTTTGGTCAGAACTAGAAAGCGCTGGATATCTCATTAGAAAGCCTCGTCCGACGAGCTTTGCAGTCTGATATTACTAGAGCAAAGAAGTTAGCCTGAAAGAAAGAACAGTCTAGCCTTTGTATTGCACTTACTTCTTAGCTAGGGCCTATTGTATGGCATGTATGAAGGCAGGTTGACAAGATGCCAAAGTGAAGTTTAATTGGCCATGAAAGAATTGCCTCATTCTTCCGTAACCTGAATCCTATTAATTACTATGAGAACCATTTCAAACAATGACCTTACAGGTGGAGTGGGTTAGCTTCCATCTGGTGTGAGGATTCAGAAACTGCCTGCATTGCTGATGCCCCTTCTGTAGGATTTGTCAGTCGTGTCCCCAACTGTTCTGGCAACTGCAGCAATTTACGAGGTGTCACAGAGTCCCCGGGTGATGCTCTGGAACTGCTCCCCACAAAGCCAGTCAGGACTTTGGGGAACCTCCTGTGTCTTGGAGCAACTTTTTCAGGGCAAGAAGCTCACACGTCTTCACCTCCTGGGTCTCTCCTTGGAGCATTCAGCATCCTCTGCCCCTCCGTGCGCTTCCCACAACGAGCCCGCCCTAGCTGGTTCCTGGGGAAGCCACAGGGTCCTGCTCCCCCACTTCGCAGTCAGATGTGACTCCTAGCCAACCAGTAAAACAGAGGTTTATTTGATGACAGGAACACGGTCTAAAACAGAGCTTGTAGGTACTGCGAACTGGACCCCTCATTCTGGGGCCCAGCGAGCCAGACCCCCACGTCTGCCCTCACTCCTCGTCCCCAGCCAGCCCCAGACTGCCAACCCCCTTCAGTCCCTCCTCCTCTGCTCAGTTCCTTTCCCAGTCCAGGAGATCACCCGATCTCTTTGTCTCCAACATCTACAGCTGGCACCTTTGCCGAGAAGAAGGGGCCCAGGCCATCAGTTGCTAGGAGACAGAGTGCCAGGCATTTAGGTGCACTGGCTCCTTGCTCTGCAGCAATCACACATCCTTATTCCACCACCTAGTTACTTAAGAACTGCATAGGGGACACTGAGGGAACAACACAGTATTCAGAAAAAACATTAAGAACATTCCCACTTTGCCGCATGAGTCCGAGGCCCCTGCTGGATTAGGCAGTCCCTACTGCTTCCTATTCAGTTTGTATGAACAGTAGAACCTCAAGAGTTATGCACATCTCGGGAATGGAGGTTGTTCAGAATTCTAAAACGTTCATAACTGAACAAAACAAGGTGGTTGTTCTTTCAAAATCTTACAAATGAACATTGCCTTACTACAGCTTTGAAACTTGACTATGCAGAAGAAAAATGCTGCTTTCCCTTTATTTTTTTTTTTAGTAGTTTACATTTAATAGAGTACTGTCCTAGATTTGCTTTTTGGGGGGGAGAAGAGTGGGGAAGGGTTCATCTCTGCTGCTGCCTGATTATGTACTTCCTGGTTCAAACGAGGTGTGTGGTTGACTGATCAGTTCGTAACTCTGGTGTTCATAACTCTGAGGTTCTACTGTATGTCAATGGAGATGATGCAGGCCTGTGATTTGGGGCCGCCCAAGTTCTTTGGTAGGTGAAAGAATGCACTGTTGAACTGGATGCCACTCTGGACTCAGATGCTTAACGTTTAAGACCCTGATCTCAGACCTCTTGAAGTCTCCCATTGACCTCCATGGTCTTTGGATCAGAAGACAAAAAGAGGGAGCAGGCAGTCCTGGTCGAGACACATCTCAGTGGCTGTTCAGAGGGCACTGCCCCACCACTCCTGTTGGACCTATGAATTCTAACATATTTTGCTGCCAATACTGTTTGATAGCTCTGTATCTAGCTTGGTCTTGATTCAGTGTAAGCCTTGTTGGGCTGCTTCAAGTGAAACTGAGTTCCAAGAGGCTGCTGCAGTTTTGTTTTTTAAGGTTGAGGCAAGGAGCTGAAGTTATCTCATCCGTTCCATAAAAGGGAAACACTGGAGAATCTGGGACTCTTTTGTCAGTTTAAGGCAGGGCCAGCTTCAGGCACCAGTGAAGAAAGCAGGTGCCAGGGGCAGCCAACAGAAAGGGGAGGCATTCTGTCCGTGATTGGGGTGGCAAGTCCAGGTCTTCAGCGGCAATTTG
Organism: Chelonoidis abingdonii; assembly: GCF_003597395.2. Taxonomy (NCBI): domain Eukaryota; kingdom Metazoa; phylum Chordata; order Testudines; family Testudinidae; genus Chelonoidis; species Chelonoidis abingdonii. The sequence goes on from NC_133772.1 coordinate 38,071,987, forward strand.
GCAGCAGGCCCTTTACTCTCCTTCTTCTTCAGCAGCACTTCGGCAGCAGCTCAATCGGGCTTTTTTTTCTTTTTTTTGCCACTTGGGGCGGCAAAAAAGCAGGAGCCAGCCCTGGTTTAAGGGGAAGTGTGTGGTTTCTGTGTAGGAAGTATATGACCATTACATATTCACCACTGGCGCTGAAGTTGCAGAGGAAATGGCCTCCCATTTCCTCGTGTAGCAAAAGTAGAGAGCTCTGTGACTAGACATTGAAATAGATGAGGGCAGTTGTGGTTAGGCGCTTGATGGAAACGGTCTGATACCACATTCGCAGAGTCTGTCTGAAGGCTTGAAATCTTAGGACAGGGCTGGCCAAAAACTTTGTATTCAAACGACTTTTTTTTTTTTTCTCCAAGAACTGGGGTTTTGATTCAACAGTTTTTGGGGGCAGAAAATGTCGGTGCGCCTCAAACTTTCAAACCTTTTTTTAAAAATGAAAAGTCCAAAATTTTCTGCAGGAACATAAAAAACAGCCATACTTGGTCAGACCAAAGGTCCATCTAGCCTAGTATCCTGCCTGGTGCCCCAGAGGGAATGAACAGAACAGGTAATCATCAAGTGATCCATCCCCTGTCACCCATTCCCATTTCTGACCAGCTCTGTTAGTCCTGGATTCTGCCACCCTTATTCATATTGAATAGTACCTTACGCCTCTTGAAATCCCACTGCTTTCTATGAGACGTCTCGAGGAATAAGGAAAGCAGTACTGATAGATTAGCAATCGGGAGTCCCTGGCTCTCTGCCTTCAGCTCACACTAGGCCATGCTGTCGCAGTAAGAATCAATACCCCTGTTCCCTTCTGAAAAGGGGCTTAGATCTTTAACAGAGACAAGTGGTCTCTGGACCTTAGTTTTGTATGTAAGCACGATCTGAATGAACTCTCCCCTGACAGCTAGTTGGGGAGAGAAAGAGACTTCAGGAGCAAACTGTATTTACATGAACACACCCACTCTGAGTAGGTATCCATCAGACGGAAGCTGTATAGCTGCAAGTGATCAGCTTTGACTGGTGTTGGGTTACAAATCACTTTAGCACTGAATGAAGGGGTAGTGAAATGTTATCAATGTTGTTGTCTTTATTGTCTGAGTAAAGAGGAGCAGAACTGTGCTCAACCTGTCCCAAACGAGGAGGTCATCCTCAGATAAAATAACCTCCTTAAGCCAGGAGCTCAAATGCCAGACCTCTATGAAAGCAGAGAGGGATGGGGACAAGGGTCCCAGCCAGGAGGGGTGGACTCTCCCTAAGGGACTTGGGTCTGGTTTAACCTGTTCTTCCCTACTGTTCAAAGATAGAGCTAACTGGGTTCCATTAGGAGCCTTTTGTTATTTTAAGTGCTTAAAAGAGCTGACAATCACTTGTGATGGGAATCACAGCAGAAAGGCAGGTGGCAGAAGGTGACCAATGGAGCAGAACCAGCAGCTGCGGGCTAGCAGGACGGCCAGCGGAGGAAGTGCTCAGATGGCAGAGCAAGCAAGGTGCCTTCTTCCCCAGATCCATCTCTGAAACTTGGGTCCTCACTGACCAAGGACAACCCCTGTGAGTGGTATATGGTGAGTGAGCAGAAAGGGGCACAGAAAAGGAAATTTTGGTTGTAGAACTCAAGAACGTGAGACAGAAAGCACTGCCCCACACACTCTGAGGGGAGTGTCCTACTCAGTTTTGTGATTCTGAATCCTGCTTGTGGCATTTTCCCTAATTAATCAACTTCCCTCCTTTCATTAAAAGTTTCTTTTCTGCACTCAGAATCTGTGCTTGCAAGTGGGGAAGTACTGCCTTTCAGAGGCGCCCAGGGCTTGGCTACACTAGAAATTTCAAAGCGCTGCCGCGACAGCGCTGCGGGAGCGCTGTCGCGGTAGCGCTTTGAAGTGTGAGTGTAGTCAGACCGGCAGCGCTGGGAGAGAGCTCTCCCAGCGCTGCATGTAAACCACATCCTTTTCGGGTTTTTTCACACCCCTGAGCGCGAAAGTTGCAGCGCTGTAAAGTGCCAGTGTAGCCAAGCCCTTGGTTTTGCTCAACTCCAATACAAATTGTTGAAGAGGACTCTGAGGATGATGGTGTTTAGGAGGAGGCTTGGCATAGAACTAACTGAAACAGTGGAGCCCATGACCGTGCTTTTAAAGAAAATAACCTG
>NC_133772.1:38074602-38119526 GCF_003597395.2 Chelonoidis abingdonii
GATCCCGCGCGGTGAAGACGGGTGAGTAGATCGATTTTAGATAATCGATTTCAGCTACGCTATTCTCGTAGCTGAAATTGCGTATCTAAAATCGATTTTCGCACGTCGTGTAGACCTGGCCTATATATCTCATGGGATCTGGCAGTGAGAGCTCATTTCAAGGTGGTATGGCTGCTTGAGATACGGCAAAAGCACTCTAATGCTGTTCTACCTTCAGGAAACACCTCTGGACCCCTTCTTCCATCCCCAAAACTGTATGGGGAGCATTTGAAACTCCTGAAATAAACTGGAAATGAAAGTGTGGACAGCTTTTGACTTGCTATTTATTAAAAATCTTTAACATGTTGCAAAACTAGCTCCTTAATGACATATGTTTCAGCGGGTCCAGTTGATGCGGTCACAAGTTAGGCAAGCCTTCACACACAGCTCTTCTAGGGCAAGTTCTTCCTGATTTGGAGAACAGATGTTTGATAGGCTTCTTCCTTTGAGGCTGCATGGCCAAAGTTGTAGCAGCAGGGACTTTGGAAGAAGATGGAGCTTAGGAGGAGAGAGAAATACATGAAATGACAATATAGTCTACTGCATAACTCACTTGGCTTTGTTATGTTCATGGCACAAAAGACGTTAGATAAAAATACTCTTGCTGGAAAGTTGCACTGTAACAGTAATTTTTCTGAGAATCATAATGATGACACACAAGAACCCCAAAACAAAGAGAGAACAGGCTGCTCCCTAAAAGAGGCACACTTCACCCCACCTGACTCGAGGCTGTCCGTATGCAGACTCCCTGCTGTTGGGCCTAGATCGCATGCTTCCCTACTGAGCCCCATAGGCTGCAAGCAGGACCAAGAAACCCCCTGAAATTTCAAGTGACTGATCACAATTTTAATACCATTTTCAATATAACACGCTTTTGATCAGAAGATTGAAGGTTTTGCGTCCTTTTGTGGTGGCTATAGAGGTAACATAGTCCAGTGGTTCAGGGCAGTGGCCCAGGCCTCACGAGGACTAGGCTTGATGCCTGACTCCTCTGCTGATGTGCTGTGTGAGACTTTAGGCTGACACTCCGCTTCTCTGTGCTTTAGTGTTTCTGATCTGCAACGTCCTCTTATCCTGACTCAACTCTTCTTTATTTGCTGTTTCTTCAGAGATAAAATGCAGAAGTAAATATCTTTATCAGGCCAGTTTCAATTACCCCTCCATGTTAATGCTGCTCACAAGATTAAACCATAAGGAGGTCCAGAAAAGGAAAGCAAATTAAATAACTGCTGGGTATCGTCTCAGTGATAAGGTGCATAGCTTTAAACTTGAGTCACTTTATTGACATGACAAGGTGCTCAGGTACTAGTAAAGTCAGTTTGTGGAGGGTCTGACGATGATAACATCTACCTCTCACAGTAGAACCAGGAGTACAATCCAGGTCTTTTGAGGCATAAGTCTAGTGTGCTATCCACTAGGCCACACTGCTCTGAAGAGACACTCAATCCTCATCTCATGTAAATACTTATGGCTCCGTTGAGGTGACTGGCGCTACGCCCATTCACGCCTGATGACAATCTGACGCCAAGTATCTATTTCCCAGTTTTGTGGTAGTAGTGAAATGCAATGCACTGTGTTTGCTGACTTTTGTATTGCTGTCCATTTCTGGGTTCTGATTATGGCTGGCTGGAAAACAAGAACTCCGTTTTGTCAAAAAGAAGAGGGCGTGGGGGTGTTTTGAAATCTGGTTTTGCAATACAAAAATGAGACCTTTGGAAAATTGTCATGAAAAATTTGATCATGAGAGAGTGAGCCTCAACCCCAGACGAGCCAACCCCCAGGTTTAGGTCCCTGCTGTGCCTGATTTGGAACAGGGACTTGAAGCTGGGTCTCCCTCTCCCACATCCTAGGTGAGTGCCCTAACCATCAGGCTGCTGATTATTCTGGAGTGCCTCTCTCCTGAAATTCCACCGTGGTTCTGAGAAAGCTTCACCAAAACAGAGATGTTCCCATGAAATGTTTTGTTTTTAACAAATCGGCATCTTCCACACACCCCTCCCAAAACCACCCAAAAATAAAAAAAAAATTGCCAAAATTCCTGCTCAGCTCTGGTCCTGATTCTTTGGCAGCAGGATATGAATGATTCCCATTGACTTCAATAGCATTGCAATGGGGGAACAAGGCCACTTTTGCCATCTCTACTCTTCTTCTCACTGAATTTATACAGTTTTTCTTCCTGGTTTTTGAGTGGGGACAGGGATGTTTCTCTTACAGCTTCCAATAGTTCGAGGAAATAGTTTCTCCTTTAGGAGAATGTGTCTCTCAGCTTCTTCACCATGCCAAGAAAATATGCACTAGAAATAAGGCCAACACAACCCACCCTCTCGGATCCAAACAACCCCACTCCCTGGAGAATTTGCATCCAAATATGAATGTTGTGGCTTGGGCCTTTCTCTGCTGTGCACGGGGGGCGAGGGGGTCTACACCCAGAGGAGCTTCGCTGACTTGTGCCATGTGAGGAATTAGCTCTTAGAACAAAGCCAGAACCTTTGGAAGAGATGATCAGGGCTGTGACCCTGGGTCATTATTCTTATCATGAAAGAGAATGCGGTAGAGTTCTTTCTCCCCAGGAACCGTTCCAACATGGCACTGGTGTGTCGGGGGCGGGGAGCATCCCCTGTTCAGCACTATGTTCTAAAAGTAACTCTCTGAATTCTCACTCTTCTGATTTGGGGCTTCCCCCTTTTCAGTTTCAAGCTTCCTCTGAGGCACAGATATAACTACGGCATTGTGCTTCAGTTTCCATGGGTACTTACCAGTCTAATGCTATGTTTGGAGGTCACCGTCTGAGCTACACTCCATTCCCCCTGGCTGCGGATGGGCACTGAGGTGTTGGCTAGCTCCCTGTCTCTGAAATGCTGCCTGGAACTCAGGAAAGACTGTGCCAAGTACACCTGACTCCAACAGGTGTAAGCAAATGAGACCGAGAATGTCTTGGCAACAATACATCCCCCTGTATTTTAAAGGGTCGGTGTGCTCCCCGAGAAGCTGGCATTAACTGGATCCCTGAGATAGAAGGTTTGCCAGAAGGGAGACTGCAGTGATAGTAAGTGGCTGCATCATCTCTACCAGGGGAGCCTATGAGACCTGAATCATACAACTGTATGAGACCTGTGTAGCCCAAAGAGGAGGCAGTGCTCGCTAAGGGGGGCTGCAGCCAGGGTAAGCACTGATTCAATGTAGCCCAACCAGCTGTGGCTGCTATGGAGCCAATATTAACGGTGCCCCAACGTAGTGGAAACTCCAGTGTGGGACAGGTGGAGCGACACCCCTGTTTACAAATGGTGTCTACCCATCCACATGGAGCCTAGAGGGCCCAGCTGGTGTAACTTATACCTCCTTGCCCCAGCTTCAGTGAAGTGAGCTCATAAGTAGACTTCCAAAAACAGATCACAGAAAACTTCCCACTTACAAAGTGGACCTATTTCGTCTGCAGCTCTGCTCCCTGGCAGTAAATAAACAGGCTCAATCCCCTCCAACAGCTTGTCTGAATGGCAGCAGAAGCCTTTCAGCTGTTCTCTCTGTGCCCTGGGGTTCGCATCACACACAGCTCAGACTGCCCCATGATGCAAGTTCCAGGGCACATGGATAGTCTCTGAAATGCTGAAGGCATCAGCTGTCATTCAGACAAAGCAGGGAGGCAGGACTCCATGCAGTCATTTACCACACACAAATTCCCCTGCTCACATATGGTAATTTTTTTTCACTGTGCAAACCCCGCTCAGCAAACATTGCTACAGCCCTGCCTACACCTCTCACCTTGTATACACCAGGGAATTTTAGAAAGAAAATTCCTATCAGGGCTATCTGGAGTTCAGCGGAATCAGCACTAGTGCTTCTGGGGGCAATAGCATGGACATGGCGCTGGCACTTTGCTTCTTGGTCAATTCAACTGACAGTTTGTTGGCGGGTTTGGAAGTTTGCCGACTGGCTGCTGCATTCTTTCCTCCTGCTTTACAGAGACCTTTTCTCAGGTTGTTGTTTTGGTTAAACCACCAGAACCCCTGAAATTTGATGGAGGGAGGTTTTTTATATTTAAAGTTTAGTCTTCTGTGAAGTGCTTCTCTCTGTTCAGACTCTGGCCCTGGTAGAAACCACTTCCACAGTTTCTTTATCTGTGTTTAGGCTGACATGCAATCCCTTGCATGTCTGAATTGCCTCATCGGGGAGAGATAACCATCTCTCCGTAGTTAATGTGACTGGCTCAGTATTGCCAATTTCAAAAGTTCAAAAATCATAAGTCAGCAGCAAAATCCATCAGATTTTTGTGTTTTTTGGGGGTCTGTCTTCTGAGTTGTGAACTCTCTTCCTCTCATGTGTCTGAGTGTTGCCAACGCTCACTGTACTCTATGAATTCGGGACTTTGCCTGTACTACAGAAGCTCTTGCTGGGAGCCCCAGCTGAGACCAGATTACACACATCTGTTTGAAATACTTTGGTGCTTCCAGCTTCTTCCCAACCCCCCAAATTCTGATTAAGCCTGTGCCCCACATCTGCCCATCCCCCACCCCAGCAATTAATTATGCCTCCCCAACCCTCACATCAGTTCTACCCCAAGAGCATCTCCGCTCCTCTTGCAGTCCCCCCCACATTCCCAGACCTGGGAGAGCCCCCCAGGAGTCCTTCACTTCCCCTCACCCAGATGTGGTGTTGCAGGGATGGGGAGGGGAGGGTGGAAAAGCAGAGGCGACGACTCACTTCACAGGAGGGGCAGAGGGAGCAGAGCCACTCTGAGCTGTGGAGTTCCTTCTGCTTCCCCCCCCATCATGTGAAGGCTGCTTCTTCTCTTCCATCATTTCAGGGGATGGAATTTTGCAGGGAGGGGTTGGGGGGAGAGCTCTGCCTGCCCCCTGCAGCATTCTGATTGGCTGCTCTTCCCCAGGAGGCAGGGAAGTGGGGAAGGCAGCTAATAGGAGGGTGTCTTACCACAATTGTTCAAGCAGGAGCTAAAATTTCTTCCCGGCCATTGGGAGTGTTGGTAACATTGACCAATTCCGGTTGTTGGGTTTAGCGTGTGAGTGCAAGGTGATCAATATACAGAAGGTCAGAGTAGGCGATCTGGTAGGCCCTTTTGGTCTGAAACTCTGCCTGTGGCTCTGTGATACTGCTAGTTTCCTGTTACGATATTCCATGCTCCTAATGTCACTGACCCTCAACCAATCCTTCTGTCTTCTTGTTTGCACTTTCCTGGCAGAGGAGATCTTATTTGGCAATAAAACCTAAGCCAGAGAAATGACAGTTGCAAAGAGAGATGTAGGATGAAGGGACTAAACGCCTGGAAAATTGTTTTGGCAGAGATATTCCCCCTGCAAAATGCTTAAGACCAGATTCCAAGCCCTCAAATATGATGTTTTTGCACTCTGGGAACTACCCTAACCAGGCAACCGGAATTCCCAGTGCTTAGGGGGGAATCCCTGAATGCTCTGAGACCAGATTAACTAGTTCTGTGCTACCTGATCCTGACTCCCCCTCCAGCAGGGCCGGCTCTGGCTTTTTGCCGCCCCAAGCAAAAAAAAAAAAAAGGGAGAGGGGGTGGCCGGAGCAGCAAAGCAGGGGAAAAAAAACAAACAAAAACACAGCGCAGCTGAAGTGGCAAAGCGGGCGGGGGGGAAACTCGGCACGGCCAGAGCAGCAAAGCAAGGGGGGTGGGAACAAACAAAAAAATGGCACAGCTGGAGCGGCAAAGCGGGCGGTGGGGGAACACGGTGCGGCTAGAGCAGCAAAGCTGCGGGGGGAAAACAAAGCAAAAATGGCGCGGCTGGCAAAGCAGGGAAAAAAACACAACAAAAAAACCATATAGGGAGGCTGGAGCCAGGGTGCAGAGGCACTCCCTGTGCTGCAGAGTTCACGCCCGATCTAGTGGAGGGGAGGGAGTGGCGGGGAGAGAGAGAAGGGGGCGGCCAGCACTTCAGCGGGGTGCTCACAGTGCCGCCCCGACCGCCACGCTGCCTGCCGGGAGGGTTCTGTGCCACTCCAATGGGCGGGGAGGGAAGGATGTGGGCTGCCCTGCTGAGTTTGCTGCAGGGCGCTCCCCAACTCCGCGCCGCCGCCCCCTACAGGGCGGCCAGAGCAGCAAACAAACAAAAACAAAAAAGGCGGCCGTGCTGCCCTAGGATTGGACGGAATGCTGCCCCCTAGAATCTGCTGCCCCAAGCACGAGCTTGCTTGGCTGGTACCTCGAGCCGGCCCTGCCCTCCAGTCCCCACTGCAATAGAGGGGGTTTCCTGGGGCTGGAGGGGGCATAGCTAAAGCACATCACTCTCTGGCAAAACCAGGGGAAACAGCCCTTCCAGATGGCCTAGGTTAGAGCAACACTGAGAACCAGGCCCCTGGCTAACCCTAGAATCAGGGCCTTGGACGGTGCCAAAGGACAGTGGAAAGCCACCACTGCCCTACCCCTCTTCAGGTGCACTGGTGGTGGGGGAGAAGGGGAGGATATGGGGTGGACTTTTCCAAAGTGCCTAAGGGATTTAGAAGCACAAGTTCTATTGAAAGGCAATCTGATTAGTGCCCCTACATCTCTCTAGGCACCTTTTGAGAATGTCCCCAATGGCCCTGAAAATCTAGAAGTCCTGAACTCTTCCCCCTTCCTGCTTTGACACACTCTTGTGAAAGGAGAGTATCACATATTTGGAATTCCCTTAGCCCAACCTTGCATAATTGCCCAGAATTTACCAGTCGAGGCACAGAATCAATCTACCTTTCCTTTACCAAGATGAGGACGGGAAATGAAGCAGGTTTTCTTTGTCTCTCTCAAAATAGTAATTTTGCACAGCTGCCTCAGTCTTCTGAGCCACCCTTGTTTTCTCCATAGGAGAGCTTCATTTTGTGATACTGCTTAAAATGCCTTGACAGATAGAGCCGGTATTTTAAGAAGCTGAACCAAACCCGGTCTAAGTCAGTGCAGTGTTACCAACCCCTAGCCTTAAAACAACATGAGTCAACCCACCCGTGCCCCCACCACCCAAAATCATGATTTAAATAAAAAAATGGAGGGGGAGTTGTTTAGCATTTAGAGTGCACTTTGGTCACATTTCTAAGCTTTCCTCTGCAACCACCAAGGCTAGAAATTTTTTTGTTACATTAAAGCTGGCATTCTCCCTTAATCATGTGACTCCAGAAGCTGGGGCTTTAAGGAAACGCACAAAATGTAATGAGACTTGCGATAAAATCACAAGAGTGGGCAACACTGCTCTGGGAATCTTTCCATAGATTTCAGTGCGCTTTGGATTGGGCCTAAAATGAATAGGGGTTCCCCAGGAGGTCCTTTCTGCCTTCTTTTACCAGGCTGGCTGACTCTTTTAAAGGAAATGTTGGTGTAGCCATGTCAGTCCCAGAATATTAGAGCAACATGGTAGTTGAGGTCATATGTTTGATTGGACCCACTTCTGCTGGTGAGAGAGACAAGAAGAGCTCTGTGTGGCTTGAAAGCTTGTCTCACACACCAAAAGAAGTGAGTCCAATCAAAGATATGTCCTCACCCACTTTGTCCCTTTATACGGAGTCAGACTCACCCTGGCCTAGCAGCTGTGGCCTAGCAGCTATCCCCCAGCTGGTTCTGATTTGGCAGCTTAATTATAATTAGTGATCCCAGCTGTGAAAGTCAGGATGTCCTACATGAAGAGGGAGACTGCGGTGAGGCTGTAGAGAGGTTCTACTGGTTGAAGAAGGCCACCAGGATGGAGTTGCATGCTATGGTGGGTACCAGAAAACTAGAGAGAGGTGCTCCAGAGGGGTTGGCCTTCCAGAGAAGGTGGGTAGAGCTAGGGGAGAGGCTGTGAGGAAGCAGCACAAAGAGGCTTAGGGGTAGAAAGTGGTGCAGGGAAATGGCTGTGTATCTGAAGGAGTAGGCCTAATTGCTTAATACAGGGTCCCTGGCCTGGAGCAGAGGGTGGGCCTATTCCCCTACTAGCCCTGAGGAAGTGGTATGCAAGTCTGATGTAAGGGCTGTTGTGTGTTCAGGGTGGGACTGAAGAGGGCATGTGAAGGACAAGCTGAGGAATGGTCCTAGCCTCCCATTTTGGGACTTTCATTTGTACCCTTCTTACCCTGGAAGGGGTCTAGATCAGGTGGGACTTAGCCTGAGTCCATCCAAAATTCAGCCCCCTGGCTATCTCAGAGTCCTAGTGAAAATCAACAGGAATTTTAGGGGTGCAGATCTCTGTAGTGCCATAAACTCTGCCATAACACCCCCTAGGATCAGGGCAACTGCTTTTCCCCTAGCAGGAGCTAGGCTCCACAATGACTCTGAGACAAACTGGTATAGAGTGACAGGGATACAGACTAACATGGCTACCCTTGAGACTTGGTAAAGAGTGGTTTCTCTGGAACCAAACAAACAGTGCAAAGGTTTAGAGAACACAATAGCAGAGTAATGAGGAACTAAAACTTAGTGTGAGGATCAGAGTGACCCTGTTTGGCAGCAGCTGGGCTCATTCCTGTGTTGCTCTGTCATAGCTTTGCGGAAGTCTGGAGTTTTCCTGCTACAGGCAAAGGGTGGCAGTTTCTTGTTGGACTCTTAGCGCACAACCTAACTACTTTCTCCACTGTATCATGGCTTCTATCAGTACAAACCTCCCAGGAAGATATCTCAAAACCGCATCTCCATCAGAGAGCATTCTTGTTCACACTAAGGGTACAGCTATGCAGCAGCTGGGAAGTGAGAGTCACAGCTCGGCTACATGTACCAGCTCAGCTTGAATTTGTGCCAGAGAATAGCAATGGGGCTACAGTGGCATGGGCTCGCTGCCTGAGTATAATCCCACCTGACCCCAGGGTATGTACCTGGGCAGCTAGGCCCTGTGGCTGCAGCCACACTACTGTTTTTAGGTACTAGCTCAAGCAGAGGGGTGTGTGCATGTGTGTGTTCACATACATACCTGAGATGGAAATACCTCACAGCTACTGCATGGACATACCCTAAGAGGACCCCTTCATAATGCTCTGGCAATGGAACGGGACCATTAAGTGGCTGTGAACTTATGCTGCTAGAGCAGTGTGAAGGGGCCTTCTAGTAATCATAGAATATTAGGGTTGGAAGGGACCTCAGGAGGTCATCTAGTCCAGCCCCCTGCTCAAAGCAGGACCAATCCCCAGACAGATTTTTACCCCTTTCCCTAAATGGCCCCCTCAAGGATTGAACTGACAACTTTGGGTTTAGCAGGCCAATGCTCAAACCACTTACCCCCACACCTGGTAAAGGGGGTGCTATGGGAGAGAGTAACAACTGTCTGAACCACAGAGTGGAATCATGGGGCCATATTCTTTTGCCTTTAACTCTTAGTAAATTATACTTGTGCAAATATCCCCTGCCCTTTCCCCTCTTCCCACTCAGGTGCAGCATCCCTTGCAGTTGCAGGGGTTTGCACCTCCTGAATCAGTCCCAGCTGTCTGAATAGTCTCTTGCTCCAGGTGTTTGCGGTCTGTGCTGTTGTAACTGGACACTGAAACTCAGGCAGCCTTGGCTTGTACAGCTTGAGGTGTTTGTTTTATTGACCGGCCAATTTAGAAGCTGGGGAAACAGACCTGCACAGCAGACATTAAAAAAAGCTCCAAGGTGGTGGTTGCATGCTGATCCCAGGCTTTTTTGTGGTGGTGGGGATCCCCCCTCTGACATTGCATTTTGGTGTTGGGAGACTTCTGCCCTTTTTCTTCCATTGCCACCGGTGCCTCTCTGACCTACCACCCTCCATTCCTGTCCTGCGAATGTGTACATAGTTCCTCTCCAACGTAAGTCTGGCTGACGTCACCTGGGTCACAGCAAGGGCTCATTCTACTTTCAGGTCTTGCTGCAATATCCCTCTGTGTGTCGTGACATGCTGCGGCAATGAATGGCATCTACTGTCCGCATGACTTCCATGCTAGGTGTTTGAGCCATGAAATTCCTCTTCACAGTTAACACTTTTATAGAGACCCCGTGGGGCTGACTAAGCCCTGGCCTACACAAAGGGGTTAGGTCGAATTTAGCTGTATTAGATCAATTTTATAATGAACGTGTCTACACAAGCAACCCCATTCTGTCGACCTAAACGGCTCTTAAAATCGACTTCTGAACTCCTCCCCGGCAAGGGGAGTAGCGCTAAAATCGACCTTGCTGGGTTGCATTTGAGGTAGTGTGGACGCAAATTGAAGGTATTGGCCTCCAGGAGCTATCCCAGAGTGCTCCAGTGTGACCGCTCTGGACAGCACTTTGAACTCTGCCGCGCTAGCCAGGTACACAGGAAAAGCCCCAGGAACTTTGGGATTTCATTTCCTGTTTGTTCAGCGTGGCGAACTCAGCAGCATTCAGCAGCCCAGGTGACTGTGCAGTCCCCCCAGAATCTTAGAGGATAGAATGTTTCTACGCTCCACCTATCATCTCCATCTCTGAGGTTATCGCAGATTAGAAGGTGAAAAAACCACACTCATGATTACATGTTTTCTGAGCTCATGCAGTCCTCCTGCACTGATAGGGCACAGCTTAATTCAAGGAGGCATTCAGTGGCAGAGGCCGGGAAAGAATTAAGTAAGCATGAAAAGCGGAGTCAGGATGCAATGCTGAGGCTAATGAGGGAGCAAACGGACATGATGAAACATCTGTTGCAGGAAAGCCACCAAGAGCACAACCCCCTGCTGCATCCACTGTATAACTGACTCCCCATGTTCCATAGCCTCCTCACCCAGATGCCCAAGAATGCAGGAGCCGGGGGGAGGCTCCAGGCACCCAGCCACTCCATTCCAGAAGATGGCCCAAACAACAGAAGGCTGTCATTCAGTTTGATTTTTAGTGTGGCTACAATAAGCAATGTGGCCTTGTTCTTCCCTCCTCCCCCTACCCCACCCGGACTACCTTGTCTGTTATCTCATTTTTTTTAATTAATAAAGAAAGAATGCATGGTTTCAAATCAATAGTTATATTATTTCAAAGCGGGGAGGGTGGTTGGCTTACAGGGAATTAAAATCAACAAAGGGGGTGGGTTTGCATCAAGGAGAAACACAACCATCACATTGAAGCCTGGCCAGTCATGAAACTAGTTTTCAAAGCCTCTCTGATATGCAGCGCTCCTTGCTGCACTCTTCTAATCACCCTAGAGTCTGGCTGCTCAAAATCAGATGCCAGGTGATTTGCCACAACCTCTCACTTCACCATAAACGTCTCCCCCTCACTCTCACAGATACTATGGAGCACACAGCAAGCAGCAATAACAATGGGAATGGTGGTTGTGCTGAAGTCTGGCCAACAGCGCCAGCGAGCTTTTAAACGTCCAAAGGCACCACCATTCTGCTGTTGCTCATGCTTTCTGTGGTATGTCATCTGCACGGGTAACCAAGGAAAAAAGGTACAAAACAATTATCTGCCGTTACTTTCACGGAGGGAGGGGTGACTGACAACATGTACCCAAAACTACCTGCAACAATGTTTTTGCCCCATCAGGCAGTGGGAGCTTAACCCTGAATTCCAGTGGGTGGCGGAGACTGTGGGATAGCTACCCACAGTGCACTGCTCCATAAGTCAATGCTAGTTGCAGTATTGAGGACGCACTCCGCCGACTTAATTCGCTTAGTGGGGACAAAAGCAATCAACTGTATAAAATCGATTTCTAAAAATCAACTTCTATAAAATCGACCTAATTTTGTAGTGTAGCCATACCCTTAAAGACATGCTGCAGGAGCTTCTGCTGACTGTCTTCTTAGCTGCGCTTTGTTTGCACCAGAGTTTCCACATTTTGGCAGCAAGTCACCCAGCGTGTGAAAATAAGCAAATGTGGCTAATGCAAAATTAAGCAGCTCTGCAGCATTACCATTCAGTCTAGAGCTTTCAAATGACTAACTTCCCAACAGAGGGGTCGTTCATGTACAGCGCACCCACCAGGTCCCGTCCTTCATTAGCTCTTACTCCCCTGTATCCTACTTGTATCTGTAACAAGCACTGTGGAAAACAAAACCAGCACCCTCTGCTGTATTTATTTGAAATAACAGGCTCTTCATTTTGCTTCAAGCATGAACTTGGGTCTTGGGAACTGCTGAACTAAGCCATCTGCAGGATCTTGTGGCCAGACACAATTTCACTACGTATAAACTGAGAATGTGAAACTGATCAGGCCTGGCTGGCTGGCCTCAAAGAAGGGTATGTCTACACTGTAGCCTACCATGAGCTGCTCAGCCCCCGTAGACAGACTCCTGCTAGCAGGGCTTGAGTTACTGTGCTAAAAAGTAGCAATGTGGACATCTCAGGCTCTGAAGCTTAGAAGTGGGTCAGGTGAACTTGAGAGCCTGAGCTAGAATGTCCACACTGCTAATTTTAGCACACTGACTCGCACAGGCATTGGCTTCTTCCTTTCCCCGGGGCTGTTCAGCCCCATGCACCCACCTCTGCTCTTCCTGCCCCTGCTCTGCCCCTGCCCCACCTCTTCCGACCCAGTTCTGCCCTCTTCCCTGAGCGCACCCCATACCTGCTCCTCCCCCTCCCAGCGCCTCCTGCACGCTGTGGAACAGCTGATCGTGGTGAGCGCGAGGCACTGCAAGGGAAGGGGAGGAGTTGATCAGGGCTGCCGGGGGAGGGAAGGGGAGGGGGGGGCAGCTGGCTGCTGGTGGGTGCTAAGCACCCACTAATTTTTTTCCGTGGATGCTCCAGCCCTGAACGGAGCCCTGCTAGCATGAGTCTGTCTGCCTACGCTGGGAGACTCTCCCAGTTGGAGTATAAACACACCCAAAAGCTAGGGCAGGAGCGTTCCGCTTTTGCAAGCTGCCTGCTTGGATCTGGCAACGAGATGACTTTGTATATCAGTTCATTCATTAATAAGATGGGACTATTCATAAATTCTTCACAGCAAGAAGGCACTTCTTTTAACACTGACATATGCACTTCCTGTAACGAGAACCAATAGGAATAATCCAGGGGCTGAAATGTCTGAGTTGTTCAAGTAGATGTGGGTCTGAGTTGCAAAATCCCAATGTGGATCCGAAGTTCTGTGGTGTGGTGGCCTAGGCTTCTCTGTGGAATTTCCTAATGTACGATAGGGCCTGGTGTCCCTAGAGAAATCCAGGTTACACCCTCCTTTGTCTAGCCTTATTCTTGCCATAGAGGATACCCAAGACTCTGGGAGCTGATGTGCGTGGGCTGGACAACTTTCTTGAAAACGTCCATCTCATTCAAGCCCTGATCCAGCAAAGCACTTAAGCTCAGGTTTCGTTTTAAGGGCCTGGGTCGTCCCATTGGCATCAACTGGTTTTCAGGAATGCTTAAAGTTAAGCAAAGCATAAGTGCTTTGCTGGCAAGGGCCTCCGTGAGAATCTGTTGAAAATGATGCTGTTTTGCAGAGGGAGGGAGAACAAAGATTTTGTGGTCAGACTGGCCTGACCTTCCCCTGCATGATCTTGCCTTCAATGACAGTCAAGAAACTCAAGACTAGGAGTCAGGAGATGGTTTAATTCCTGGTTCTGACTTCTCTGTGTGAGCCCAGGCAAATCACTTTCTCTCTGTCTAGTTCCCCATCTGTAAATTGGCGACAATACTTCCTGTCCCTGTAGGGGTGCAGGGAAGTGTTGCTTGTTCATGTCTGCAAAGAGCTGGAACGTGCAATGGAAAGCTGGAGTAATCACTGGGTTAGTCTAGTGCGTGCTGTGCTCCCCTCAGTGTAGCTGAGGAAGCTGAGTGGGGATGAATGCTGCGGACAGTGGAGGCAGGAAGTAGAAAGGGACGGAACGGCAGCCTTCAGGTTAAAATATGGGACAGGAAGGCAGCAGAGCTCGGTTTTAGTGCTGGCTCTACCACAACTTTCCTGTGATGTGTCATTTCACTTCTGTGACTTGGTTTCCCTGTTAGGTAGGGGTTAGCTCCATTTTTTTTTTTTTTCCCAAATTCACAAGGGCGTGAGCAGGGCCGGATTAACTTTTTGTGGGCCTGGCGCCAAACATATTTGTGGGCCCCCATTGGGGAAATGGGGCATGTGATGGGGGGAGTGGTCCACAGAGCAAGGGGCCAGTTGGGGCAATGAGGCGCAGTGCAGCAGGAGTAGCCCCACTCAGCCCAGCACAAGGGCACTGTTTACAAACCCACAACTGCTAGATGCACACTGACCTGCCCAGCCCTGTGCTGACAGCACGCCCCTTCCACACTGTCCCCCTGCCCAGTGCCCTGCCTGTATGCCAGCACCCCCTCGCCCAGATACTTCCCCCACAGATCCCTATGCCCAATGCCCCCAGACCTGCTATGCCCAGCACCCCCTGCCCAGAGACCCCTCCAGCTGATCTCCCACCACAACTGCACAGCACTCTGCATACCATACTCCCTGCCCAGCTCCCTACCCACAGATCCCCTACTGTCCATCACCCCTTCACAGTCCCATCATCACAGCTGTATAGTGCCCCATAGTCTGCATCAAATTCAGTGCATAATATTTTAAAATTCTGCGAATTTTTTTTTTTTATAATAAATAAATATGGAAGCTCCACGATGGCACTGGGGAGCACAGGCCACTAAGGTGGGAGAATACCCTGCAGCCTCCCCCACCCCGGGACAGGGACTTAGCAGTGAGGCTGATCCTGACCCTGACACAGCACAAGGGCCAGGCCTGCCACAGAAACACCCTGGGGCCCTGCCCCTTTTACACCAGGCGCACCAGATGTGGGCAGGGAGGCTCAGCCTGGCAGCAGGCTCCAAGTGCAGAGGGACTTAGTGTGGGGCGATCCAGATGGGGGTAAGAGGGTTCTGTGGGGGGCAGTCTGGGTGAGGGCAGTTCAGTGGGGGATCTGGATGCACAGGAAGGTTCCTGGTACAGGGGCAATGGGAGTCTGCAGGGGGGACCAAGTGAAAGTGGTTGGAGCTCAGTGGGAGATCTGGGTGCAGGGGAAGTGGGGTTCATTTGGGTGAGTGTTTAGGTGTACGTGGTTGGGGCTCAGTGGGGAGGGCGTTGGGAGGGGCTCATCGGGGTGGTACAGATGCAGGCATAGGTGCCGACTTTTGGTTTTGCTGGTGGGTGCCCCATCCTGGCCCTGCCCCCTTCCCCAAGGCCCCGCCCTCACTCTGCCCCACTCCACCTCTTTCTGCCCCCTCCTGCTTTGAAGACGAGGTGTGTTTGGGAGGACTCAGCCTCACCCCAACACTGGCAATTTTCAGCATATTTATACACTTCTTTCATATTCCGTTATTGAATGTGTGTCTATCATTGGCATCTTAACAATGCAATCATTATTAAAATAGTAATGAAATATATCATTACATTGTCATGAATTATAGTCTATTAGAATCATTACACTCAGCTACAAGCTGTCTTCACTAACATCCCAGTTTAAAGACATTATGTTCACTCTGGGCTTCACACCTGGCTAGGGCCTGGGAGCTGAGGGCCATTGATGGCTGTGGGAAGAAGGTGGATGGGAGGGACAACAGTGGACAGTCTTTCCCCTCTCTCTCTTCCTCTTTCTCGTGGGTCCTTTCGCTCTCCCTGCCCCTTTCCCTTTCTCTTGTTTCTTCTCTAAGTCCTTGCTCCCCTTCCTGATGTTTCCTCCTTCTTGCTTCCCACCCATGTCCCTTTTTCCATCTGTCTCTGCTCTCCACCTCCTAGTGGCTCTGTCTAGTGCCTGCGCTCACCCACAGTGGCAGAGGAGGTTCCCTTCTCCTTGGGTGGGAAGGGTTGCCTAATGGTTAAGGCATAGGCCTCAGGATCAGGCGTTCTGGGTTTGATTCTCTGCTCTGCCACAGAGTCCCTGCTTAGCCTTGGGAAAGTCACTTCACCTCTGTGTGCCCTAGATCTCACCTGCCAAATGGGGCTAATGCTGACTCTGCTTCCTAGGCTAAATTCATTCATGGTGGTGTGATGATGGGGGAAATGGCAGTACCAAGGTGGGTAGATTTGGGCTGAATTTCTCCACAGCCTGAGAATGAGAGCCAGCTGCATGCAGGGTGAATGGGACAGAGGGGCTCAGGCCAGCTCCGCACAGAGTGGGGTTGGAGCTTCAGCCCTGTAGCTTCTGCCACTAGGGTGGCTGAGGCTCCTGAGCCAGGGACTTCAGCCCCACATCTTCTGCCAGAGTCCAGGGCTTCTCCCCCTCTTCCCCCAGCACAGATCCTGCTGGGTCCAGGGCTTCTCCTCCCGCTAATCCACCACTGCACCGAGCCCTAGCCTAGCTGGGCTCCCTTGGTCACCTGATACCTGCTGTGGCCAGAGTCAAGCCTGGCTGGCAGGGAGCAGCCATACACATGGATGCCATGTCCCTCAGCCCAAGAGCTGTGGGGTGGCCCTAGATGAGCAGGCGCTGGCTGTGCTGCTGCTGCTAGCCCAGCACTCCTGCCCACACCAACCCTAAGGCAGTTGTTTGTTTGTTTGTTTATTTTTTTGTGAGACTCACTCAGCCCCTGAGAGACTCAGAGAGGCACAAAACAGTTCATCTGAGCCTGCCTGCCAAACAGCTGATTGCAGCTGCCCGCAGGCTACCCATATGAAACAGCTCATCTGCTGAGGCACCCGCAAAACAGTCAGGCTGGCCGGGGCCCCTTCTGATTCTGGGCCCAGCACCATGGTAAATCCGGTACTGGGTGTGGGAGCAGTAAAGGCCTTCTCCTACTCTCATTGAACCAAATGACAAAACTCCCGTTGACTGCCTTGGTGCAGGATCATGGTTCAGGATTCATTAAGATTTGAGAGGCACTCAGGCCACGGAGCTGAGTGCCATAAAAATGCCCATACATAAGGGCCAAATTATGACATACTTCCTCCTGCTGAATCCTCAGCAGAGAGTCCCACTGAAGACAGAGAGGGGAAGTCATCTTGGCGTGAGGTGCTACCAAAGTGATTAATGCATCCAGTTTAATGTCAGTCCTAGGCTAAAGTGGGAGAGATTGGGAGTTTTGGGTAAATTGGGCAGCACAGGAGGAATAAGTGACCCCCAACTCTGTAGAACTGCAGGGAAGGAACAGAGATGATCTCAAGATGGGAGGTGCTGAGCAGGCAGATGGATGAGATTATAGGAACCGGAATGAGTCCTTTTTCAATTTGTCCTGAGTCCAGGAATTAGGTATCATCACAGTACTTCTTCCCTTTCAATACGTCTGCACAAAGCTGAGTCACTTGCACCATCTACTGGATTTGCTGTGCATTACCAGTTTGAGGATGTAACAAAAACACTTCCTAAAAGAAATAACACACTTGCAAGAAGTGCGTGTCACTGTGCTGTGAGATGCACATGATTTTTTGGGGGTGGGGGAAGAGGGTAGCTGAATAATAATCAAAATGACAATATCGACATAGAGCACCGCCATTTACGCAGAGTTTTGGCATGTTCTGCTAACATTAAGTAAGGCACGTAAAGGGTACATAGGTATCGCATTGCTCACCGCTGAAATGCAGCCACCTCTGTTGTGGAATGTGGTGGCTGTTTAAGAGTGCGCAGAACACTCTGTGCGACAGGAGGAGATGAATGCTGTTTCCAGCTGAAATGTCTATGGAATTCAGGGATGCAGAATACAATCACAGAGGTTTGAATTTAGCTGGGATGCTGCAGTCCTTCCCTTATTAATAGTGCTGTGTGCTCGGATGACCTGAGTTCAAGACCTTAATTTCTGTGTGATGTGAAGGATAGCTGAAGGTGTGTTTCGCTGAATTTATCACAACATATCAAAGCATGTAAATGTCCCATGTTACTGCATACTTAGTCACTTTATATATTAGGATCCCTATGTGTGACAATTTAATTACTGATATTGGCTGTACATTAGCCTAATCAGTGCACCGTTGCTTTAATATATAAGGTTATTGGTGCAGCATGATGTTAGTTACACAACAGTACATCCATCATGTTGGAGTGGATTGAAAATTCTGTTCGGGTGCTGAAGAATTCCCAGCTCTCCAACTGGAGTAGGATAGGGTATAAATACCACTGACAGGATGGAGGATATCTGGTCTTGTGAATGAGTGAGAGAGATTGGCTTGGAAAAGAGTTTATTCCTTTTATAGCACATTAATAGAATAGTGGATGAGGGTCTTTGTGCTTTGACCATTGTAGCTAGCATTGTATTTTGAAAGAGCTTCTTTCTGTGGTATGAAACCCATCTCTTTTCGTTTGTTGTCTCGTGTTAAGTATTGATACTTGGCACACACCAGTAGCCACTTTCATCCAGGAATCTCAAAGCACTGAGTGAATTTACCTTCACAAATACAGATAGGAGGTAGATAAGTATTAACTCACTTTTCCTACTGAATAAAGAAATCCACAGAGAGTCCACAGCAAGACAAGTGATAGTTTGGGAATAAAACCGGAACTCTTGGTTCACAGTCCCTAATAATTAGATACAGCCACCTTCCAAATAAAAATCCAGGCATCCTGACTCCTGTGGGTCCCAACTATAACCAGTGACATTCCTGATCTGAGCCAGATTTTCAGAACTGCAGGTGCAGAACCACATACCATATTACAGTTTACAGTTGTGTTAATTGCACATGCAAATTTCACATACATTTTTGCATGAATGTAACCATTGGCACTGCAAATCTGACTTAGTGTTTTCCATGTTCTGCTTTCCGGCTTTTCTTACCAAAAGTTTAAACCATTTTTTCTAACCATGTTTTAATTTTCTGTTTGGGTGTTTCCAGGTGCTTTAGTATTGTGATCAGGTTTGTGCATTCATATGTATGAATATCAGGGACATATGCGGCTTCTAATCAATGTGTATAGCTCTCAAAGCCATCAAATTGGCTCAAGATCACTCTGTGGATCCAAATAATTTATGAGAGAATATCATGGGCTATTTTCTATTGTGTATCATTTGTTGTAATCAATCACATTTTTCCTGTGTGCAGATTTTGTTTTTCCTGGGGAAGTTCCTGCTAATCTCATAGTTGTGAGAACAGTGTCCTTCATTGGAAAGAATGAGCTGATCATTTGCAACACAATGCTGTTATGGCAGTGACCAGTATCCCCGCAACCATAAGGGGGCAGTAAGTGTATGCACAATTGTTTTGGATAGACAGGCCAATAATTCATAGCAAATTCTCCATGAGCAGCCTTTTGATTTTCTGAAATGCAAATACCTGTTGCAGGAAAATAATGTTTAGTTTGTAAGTTCACAAATAGTTCATTGATATCTATTTTTAAAACAGCCTAAAGTTAGACTCCTAAATCCATATTTAGTCACTTGAGTAGAATGGGAGCTGCTGGCTGCTCAATGCTTTTGAATATTGATCAGTTTGTTTAAGTGCCTATAAACAGTGTTGGAAGCCTGACTTTAGGGCACGCATCTTTTAAATTCCTGACCTGTATTTGATATCTGAGCACATGGGCTGGTGTTGATTGGACACAGGGCCGGATTAAGACCTTTAGAGGCCCTAAGCACTGAAAAGATTATGGTGCCCCCCCCCCCCACATATGTAATTCAAAATAAAAACAATACTATACCGTAAAATACAGTTTTATTTTTTGAAATGACACAAAACTTACATGTATGCTGAAATTAAAATAGCTTCTTTCTAGATTTTCTGATTGCAAAATTATGGATAAGTTCATTGAAGGTGACTTGATGAAGCATGTCCGCTTCCATACGCAATAGGGAAAGGGAATCAAGTCTGTCCTGACACGTTGTTCTCTGAGGGTTTTTTATTCTTTTCAGCTGAGAAAAAGGGTGTTTTGCAGAGCAGTTAGTAATCATCAATGTTAGAAAAATACGTAGTGCGATCTCTACATTTGGAAATACACATTGTATTCTGTTTTTCAATATTGTGTCATGAAGATCAATGTGACTGAATTTCATTTTTCTTGTTTCATTAAACTTTGCGCGCATATAACAGTGGAACTGCTGTACTTCTCCCCAGAGATTCAGGTTCAAGTCAACAGGGTATGAGTCAACTAGCTTTTGGGAACCTTGTGAATATTGTTTGTCAGATAAGTCCATATTGTTTAGAAAAGAAAATCTACTTGATACTTCTTTGTACACTTCATCTCTCCTCTTCATATGAGCTTCAAGTGTATCAAATACAGCATAGTAAGTAGATACACGAAATTTGTCTCTAGGATTCAATGCTATTTTTGTTGCACTGCTATTAATTGCTTGTTTCTTCCTGATTTGCTTGTGGGGCTGGGCTTCTTTGTAGTTAGTATCAGGCAAGATATCTATTGATATGTCTTCAAATCTTTCAAAACAATTCCTCAAAGTGTGTAAGTGGTCTGCTAATGATTGACAGAGGTCTGCACATGTTTTCAAATCCAATTCTTTTTCTTGGAGAGCTTGACTTGTGTGGTAGAAGTATTGTTGTAAAATTTCATTCCACATGGTCAACATGAATACAAACTCTAGTTCTTGCATCTTGTTTGCAATGTTTTCTGCCTCTCGTATAGTTTCTCCCTTTTGTGATTGGTCTTCAGCTGTACTTTCTAAAGCATTGACAATCTTTGAGTAGGACTCTAGAATTGCACTTATTGCCTCTGCATGTGCTTCCCAGCGAGTATTAGAAAGAGATTTCAGCACACGATCATTGCCCAAATGTGTTCTAAGAACTGCCCATCGGTGTGTTGAGGCAGAGGAAAATGTATAAAGTAACTGGACTGTTGAGAAGAACCTTACTGCCACTGGACAACAATCAACAGCACTGCGGCCAACAAGATTGAGAGAGTGTGCAGCACAAGGTATGAAGATGGCGTATTTGTTCTGTTCTAAAAGCTTCTTCTGCATTCCTTGATAACGCCCTGACATGTTGGCAGTGTTGTCATAAGATTGACCTCTGCACTTTGAGAAATCTATTTTGCAAACTTGGCACAGATAATGCAGTACTTGATTTGCCATTTCTTCACCAGTGCGGCTTTTCAAATTGAGGAATGTTATAAATTGTTCACCTGGTTTTCTATCTGTGGGAGACACATATCTTAGTACAATACTCAACTGATCAATATGTGAAAGGTAAACTAAAGTACCCAGCAGTACTTATTTCATCCACAATAGCTGAACGACCTTTGTCACTCATTAGACCAATGAGTTCATCACATATTGTCTTGGATAGGTATGATGGGTTACCTTTGCCAGCATTCCCATATTTTGAGATATGGCATGTTAAAAATGGGTCAAACTGAGCCACAAGCTCCAACACTCCTAAGAAATTTCTATTCTGCAATGATCCAGATGTGTCATTTGATCTCCAGAAAAGCAGGCCACGTTCAGCTAATGTTTGAATAACAGCTATAACATGCGGCAAAACATGTTGCCAGTGTTCACGCGTCCCTTTAATTTGTTCTTCCAAATTTTGTGTCAATCCAAAGCCCTGTCTTCGATTTAAATATGTCAACATTGAAATCTCTGTGAATAGTGCTATTTTCATGTTGTTCAGTTAAAACAGTATTCCACCAGTCACTAAATCCATCTGCAGCAAACTGGGATGTTGAAGGTTTATATGCAAAAAGTTTGCAAACAAAACAGTACACAGACCTGCTGATGGTGAATACAGTAGCCATTCTCGAGTGTATTTCTCACCATTCACTTTCATGCCAAAAAATATTTTGTGGACAATATCTTATTTGTTTGCCACTGGTAAATGTCCAACGTGATTTCTCAAATGGCCCAGTGTGGTGTTGACAGTCATTTGGTCCACGATATATCCAGTAAGCTACATCATCGGTACTGAAATCAACCCACATACCAGGATCTTTTCTCCTATTATTTACAGCATGAGCAGGTTCAATTTCTGGCACATCCACACCTTCTAGAACAATGTCTGTTTTTACCACCAGGAGTGGGATGATCGGTTACAGTCTCTGATTTCCTCGCATTATTTCAATCTACGTTAATAGGACACCCCACTGGTTTAGGTGGGGATAAGTAATACAAAGAGAACAGAAAACCAGGGAACAGTGTGTAGTGGAGTGTAAGGAAGTCTAGCAAAGTTCTGATTTTTCCCATGATTACTATTTCGATGATATTTCAAAAAAAGCAAATATCTTTTTTTTTTTTTTTAAACACCTCTTTTTTTGGCGCCTCCTGCTTTGCAGGTGCCCTAAGCATGTGCTTGGTCTGCCTATTGGGTAATCCAGCCCTGACTGGACACAAGTCACATGGTATCGTTTCTGTTCTCTGGCTGGCTGAGTGTAACTCATAAAATCAGGTTTCTGGTGAGAACTCACATTTGCCTTCAGCAATTACTTACACAAATACCAAATATTCAGTGAAACTTCTTTAGCACACAAATAATCACAGGAACAGCCAGCGTACTTGCTATAAGTGAACTCGGGAAGCAAATTCCTTCTTTCAGTTTCCATTCCACTCTCCTTTTTCTTTATTTGAGCCTCCAAATACCTCAACCCTTTCTGCAGATATTTAGGTTTTAGTTATGGGCATTTTGGACTGAACACCAAAACCTCCTGTAGTGGTAAACCTCTTTTTGCCTTGCTACTTCTGTCTAAAATACCATAACTATTGCTTTAAGGAACTTATGGCATTCTTAGGGGAGTAGTGATGATGAGAAATCTAGATGTATTTGCATTTAAATACTGCTAGAAAATTCCCCAAATATGCTATTGAGAAATTTCACCTTGTGATGGATTATGCCTCTGCATATACACCTTACATAGTATTGTAATAATCTTTGTACAAAATATTCCTTGTGAGATATCATTTAAAAACTAGTTTCAGAGTAGCAGCCGTGTTAGTCTATATCCGCAAAAAGAACAGAAGTACTTGTAGCACCTTAGAAACTAACAAATTTATTTGGGCATAAGCTTTCGTGGGTTACAGCCCACTTCTTCAGATGCATAGAATGGAACATATAGTGAGGAGAGATATACACCCATACAGAGAGCATGAAAAGGTGGGAGTTGTCTAACCAACTCTGAGAGGCCAATCAAGTAAGAGAAAAAAACTTTTGAAGTGATAATCAAGATAGCCCAGTACAGACAGTTTGATAAGAAGTGTGAGAATACTTACAAGGGGAGATAGATTCAATGTTTGTAATGGCTCAGCCATTCCCAGTCCCTATTCAAGCCTAAATTGATTGTATCTAGTTTGCATATCAATTCCAGCTCAGCAGTTTCTCGTTGGAGTCTGTTTTTGAAGCTTTTTCTGTTGCAGAATTGCCACCCGTAGGTCTGTCATTGAATGAGCAGGCAGGTTAAAGTGTTCTCCTACTGGTTTTTGAGTATTATGATTCCTGATGTCAGATTTGTGTCCATTAATTCTTTTGCGTAGAGACTGTCCGGTTTGGCAAATGTATATGGCAGAGGGGCAAATCCTACATGCGTGTGAGTAAATTTACTCATGAGAGGAGTCCCACTGACTTAAATGTGGATTATTTGTGCAAGTATAGTTTAATCCTGCAAACACTTATGCACTTAAGAAACTGTTAATAATTCATCAGTTTCATATAATGCTGTTAATACACTTGCGATCAAATTCTGTGAGCATCCACTGAAGTCAATGTACCTTTGTGCAAGGGCAACATATGATTCTTGGCACCATTAGTGTGAAAGTTTGAATGCACTAGGATGGACTCTTGCCTGTATTGGAACTCTACCTTCTTGATAAAGTCTTGTCTCTCTGATCTGTAGTTTCCTGGTTAATAAAAGGGATCAGGAATCTTGCAGTTGGGCTCTTTGCCACCTGTCATCAGTCAGAAACTTTTCAAGTCATTATGCCACATGAAAGCCGCTCAAAGCTCTATATAGAGTAGGCAGCATGACTGATCTGTGCCTAAAATTAGCAGAGTTCTGATGTCGGCTGAGCACAGCCACAAAAAGAAAACAGTATGGGCCTGTCCTACCCTCACCTCTCTTCTTTTCCCCCATCCCCGCCCCCCCATGACAAGTATTCTCCTTGTTCCTTTCCGTGCTCCCTTGTATCCACTTGCCCACCTTCCTGCCTTTCACTCCATACACACAACTTACAAAGAAGACTGTTTGCCTGGCACTGACTCCTCTTCTTCCCCGCCGCCACCATCAGTCTATCAGAGCTATGCTAGGAACACACTCTATATAGCATCAGCACTGAGTACACTTCTTGTAATCAGCTCTCTATTCTTAGGGTACGTCCAGACTACCCGCCGTATTGGCAGGTAGCGAGCGATTTATCAGGGATCGCTATATCGCGTCTCATCTAGACGCAATATATCAATCCCCAAACGCGTTCCCATCAACTCCGGAACTCCATCGAAGCGAGTGGCGGTGGCAGAGTCGGAGGGGGAGCTGCGGATGTTGATCCCGCACAGTGAGGATGGGAGGTAAGTCAGAATAAGATACTTCGACTTCAGCTACAGTATTCCCATAGCTGAAGTTGCGTATCTTACATCGACACCCCCCGCCCCCCGCAGTGTAGACCAGGCCTTATAGTGCATATTTTCCCATGGGATGTAGAGGAAAGCCCCTTTTTTGAGTGAAGCTAGTCTGGGCAAAGCGCTGAAGAATATAAACTAGACAGAGCACAATCTGGCCCTGAACTAGATGATCTAGCAGGGCCTTTTCCATCTCAAAGCACAGGTGTAAACCAGGTTAGCTCCACTGACTTCTGCCTAAAAGCTAGGCTGACTTACAGTAGCTGAGGATCTGCTCCTAGAAGGCTGTGACAGAGCCTGAAGTCCGGTGATGATGGAGAGGTTGGTGTACTAGGGGAAGTATCTTTTCATGTGCTGTGTATTTATACGGCCTACTGTATTTTCCACTCCATGCATTTGATGAAGTGGGTTCTAGCCCACAAAAGCTTATGTCCAAATTAATTTGTTAGTCTCTAAGTGTGCCACAAGAACTCCTCGTTGGCTTTTTTTTAGGTGACATGGAAGAGAGAGATTCTCTCTTGCCCTGAACCTTGTGTTGTCAATTGTCGTGTCCGTCCCCCCACCCCACACAAAGGTGGGTTTCAAATGCTACTAAATCAGAATGGTAACTATTGCATCCACTCTTCCCTGGGCCAGTAGCAGCACAAGAATCTGTCCTGGTTATTTTGGGCCAGTAGCAGCACAAGGTCAAAGAACACTAGGACCAGGAGTGAGCCAGAGCCAAAGGGAACGCTGGGACAACTTCCACAGTAAACAATTCTCATCTGGGATTGTATTTCAGTGGAGATGGCTGCCCATTCCATACCCTCCTATATGATGTTGATTCAAGGTGACAGGCTCAGCAATTTGCTATTGAGAAATTTTTGTGATGTCAATGGACGCTTTATGCCTTTACAGCCTGAGATCCTTTTATAGAGATGAGACTAATGCTTGTCTTCCGCCATTATCTGATAAACTGTATGTATTCTAAGCCACAGAGACTTTCTTGTCTAACTCCCACCCTCTGCGAGGCAGCTGCTCCATGGAAACCCAGGTGTGGTCATTCAAACACACAGATTCAGCAGCCAAAGTACAGTAGCACCAAGGGATATTAATAGAGACCAGAGGAGATAGATGAAAACAAAGTCCAGAAGATAATTTGTCTGCCTGACTTCAGTGGGGCTGCATGGGTATAAATGAGTTGGATTTTGCCCCAAATTTGCACCCCAGCTTATCAATACATGTAAGATTCTGTTCTGCCTTTTGATGATGATAATGAGCGTCTTAAAACAGAGTTCTGCTGTCAGCTACACTGGGTGTCAATTGGAGTAACCCCACTGAAGCCAGTGGTGTCAGTGAAAGTTCAATTTGGCCACAAGTTTATAAATCAGGAGTGGGTGTGGTTGTGCATTGCTGTTAGATCTCTAAAAAAACAAACTTATCTTGATGAAACCCTGATACCATAGGAAGCAGAACAAGTGGAATAAACCAGAAGTCATGCTCCACTAAGGCCCTGCCCATGATGAATAACTCTCAATGCCATTTGACAAAAGCCAGGTTACTTAATAGTACCAGTCAGTGTCGTTGGCACTAACATCGGAAAACGGAGAGCAACATGCATTTTACCTTGCTAGATAATTGGATTCAGACACACAAGTGGTGTAAATTGGTGTCGCTCCCTGGAAGTCAACAGTGACATTGATTTACACCAGCTGAGAATCTGGCCCAAAGAGTTGTTCCCACAGTCTGGAAGCACCTTGTTCCTTGGGGATTCCCAATGGCTGACACAAGGACTAGCTGTGATGGGCCGTAAAGGAAGCAATGGTATAGTCATCCCTCCAGACTGTAGAAAGATTCATAGCAGTATAAAGGGGGTACTAGAGGAGGGCTATAAGGAGAAGACAAAACCAAGCTTCTGTGAAGCCAAACCATAGAACATAGCAGGAACTCTGTGGGGTTTTTACCGTATCCCATGGCAGCTGGTTCCCTGCCCCTCTGGGAGGATCTGATCTGCTTTCAGGCTGGTGTTACTGTACTAAGCCTGTTCGGTTTGGTTCTGATGGTGTTAGATTATTCTGCTTTCCTCCTATAAGGAGCAGAGAGAACCTGCTGGGGCAAGGGATCACTATTGATTTTATTCTGGGTTTAAATGTAGCTGCTGGAGCCAGTGGGGACCAGCCTCTGTCCTGGGATAGGGTTACAAAAGGCCAACACCCATGCCTGGCGGTAAGCCAAGAAATAAAGATAACAATCTTATCTGTACTCCTGGATGCCACAGCTTTATTGCAGAGAAATGCGTGATCCATTTGGCTTAGCATGACAGTGATCAGAGAACCATAAAAAACCCACTTAGATCATTATCTAAATATGAAACCAGGAGTCCTCTACTAACTCATGGCCCAGGTCTCCTCTCATTGGCCCAGGCGTGACTCCCACTGAAGAGAGTTGTACCAGTGTCCCTATGGATCTGGGAAAGGGCTCTGTGAGGGAGAAGTTACCTTCTTCTGCCCCACCAATAGCTGAGATCAATGAACAAGCCAAGTGCAATACTGTTCCCAAAGCAGAGGACTATTTTCCAGTAGTTGCCGGCAGCAGCGCATGCTGAAATTCTCTGTAAATTAATAGGTTTAATTCTTCATTGTGGTCTTTATGGTTAGTAAAATGCTGGATCAGGCCTAGGTCCTGCAAACACACGTGCTTTGCCCTATTGACTTCACTGGGACTACTCCCACGCATAAACTTAAGCATGTGCCTCAATGTCGGCAGGACTGGGGCCTGGCTTTGGACTCGCTAAGCCATAGTGGGGCACATGCCTATCCTAAATTGCAGCAGTGAAAATCAAGAGTAACGGCATTGATATCACAGCAGTGAGCCCCTGAGAAGAATCAAATCTTAAATTAAAAACAATAAAGAATAAAATACTCCATTACAGTGTTACCAGTTTGTGCAAATAAACAGTCCTGATGTGGGGAGGACGTGACTAAGCTATGCTACCAACAGGAAATGTGTAATGGTCTTTCCCGCTACGCTTGTTTCTATGCTCTCTAGCTCCTCTGGGCAGAGTGAGAGCGGAATGAGCTTGCAGTGAAGGGGGAAGCTGTTAATTTTGCCTGGGGAGCGAATGAGGCTCATTCAGTCTCAGTGGGAAGCTCTGTGCTTGCCTTAGTTTTGTGCCACTAAATGGTGGTGCCTCAGTGGTGTAACTAGCACTGGGATTTAAATGAGATTCAAAGCAAACCTCTGTAGCAATAGCCTGTTTCATGTCAAAACCAATTAAAATGGACTCTAGACTCTGCATCATTTTGAAGCAAAACCTGATGTTGTCACTGGGAACTTCCCCACTAATTAACTTGAGAGGGGTTCATCTACAGGGAGAGCCCTAGGAAATTCACATCTGTTCAGCCATTTCAAGGGAGGCTTAAGGGTGGCTAGATCGCTTCCAATGAGTTCTCCTGATTGCCCCTCAGAAAAACTGGAAGGAGGGGGCAGAAGCATTTTTGGAGCCCCCTGGCTGAAGTAAGACCTGGGAGTAGCGCTGGTGGCCTAATGGCTAAGGCACTGGCCTCTGAAGCTAGGAACTGTGGATTGGACTCTCCTCTGGAGTAAGAAGATATTTGATTTAAATCAATATCCGTTCTGAAGGAGATGGTCTAGCTTAACCCCAAGTTATTGGGCCCAGTGCAGGCATTACTGTGTGAAGTTTTATGGCCTGTGCTATGAAGGTCAGACTAAATAATCACGATGGTCCCAGCTGGCCTTAAAATCTATTTACTCTACGCTTGAAGGCAGGAGGGGATCACATGTTTGTGAAATCTGCCAGCCACCGTTGTTTGCTAGCAGGCCTGTCTCTATCACAGCACAAAGAACCTGGGAGCCTTACTCAGAAAAGTGGCTTCAAATTACCCACAGTTTCCAGACTGGCAAAACTCGCTTTGCTGAGCCTATAGAAAAATGTTGTCTCCTGTGTCTGCATCCTGGTCAGGTTTGAGGTTCCCATTTGTTGCTTGGAGCTGAGCTCTGTCTAGAATGAAGGACACCACTGGGTCACCATGCTGACTTCCGTGCTCATCCTCCTCATCTTTATCCTCATCACTATCATCTTCCTCTTCAACCTGGTCTTCAATCACTACAGCATCATCCTTGGTGTCTAGATCAATTTCATCCTTAAACCACACAGCTTTGTATCCATCGTCCACTGTCTTCCTGTCCTTGGTGAGGATAGATTTCACTTCTTTATCGCTGTCTATGTTCTTTCTCTCTTTGTTCTCCTCTCCGTCCTTGATGGCGGTGGAAGCTGTTGCGATGCTGCTCTCCACTGTGGGCTCCGGAGGAGGGAAGCCATCTGACTGCCTCTGCACAACAGGGGTACCGTTCTCTGAAGTGTCGCTTCTTAGCGATTCGTTATCTTTTGTGCTCCAAAGAGGATTTTCATCATCTTGGTAGCCTTGGTTACTGAAATCCTCAACGGGATCCTGGGGAATGGCAAGAGCAGAAATGTCTCATGATTATAGGGGGAAGAAATGAAATGGGAAAAAAACATGGGAGCTTGAAATGCTTGGGCACAGCTCTGCGGACATCAGTGGAATTGCACCCCGATGTCAGCTGAGGATCAGGCTTTTGAGGGGGCCCAGACAGAAGGCATGCTGTGCGGACTCTATGGGTGGAGTACCCATGGAAAAAAATAGTGGTGGTTTAGCACTCAGCAGCCACAGCTGATGGGTGGGTGGGCAGCAGCGGCGGTGCCAATCAGCTGATGGGGTGGGGGAGGGTGGAGGGCAGGAAGAGGCAGGGAGCCTCGGAAAGGGGGCGGGAAGAGGCAGAGTGGGACAGAATGGGGATGGAGCATCCTCAGGGAAAAGTAAAAGCTGGCACCTATGCCAAGACATGATTTCCTAGCTCTAAGGCAACCTTGAAATGAACTAGTTACAAATTAACCACTTACTTCGCCTCTCCTTATTCCAACCATACGCTCAATTTTGTTTCTATAATGCTTGAAGACAATCAATCCAAGCATGAGTAAGGCGATTACCAGCAATACCGCCAACGTGGCGCCTAGAGCAGCCATGTCCTGTGCAGTGTAGCGCAAGTTAGCTCTCTCGTCTTTTGTGCCTGTGAGGAAAACAAATGGATGTTACACTTCTAAGAATCATTCATACATGGCCTTTAACACAAGACTTGATTGTAGGAGGAGAAGACAAACTCACTTTTCTAAGATCAAGGACAAAGCTCTCCTGCAGAGTGCAAGGGGTGAAATGGACCCATTTAATCTGACAGGGTGCACTGCAGTGCTGTGCTTGAGGCATCAGCTTTTGGAAGGACCCTGAATGGGACTTCAGAACTTTCAGTCAATAAAAAGAGGTGGGAACTTACAAAGGTGAATTTCCCATTTAAACAAATGGGGAATTTTTCCTGGGAAAGAATTGTTGGACTGGGACAGGAGTGTTGTGTTGACATTTTGCTTATCACATTTAAACCCCAAAGCATCCTTTCCTTAACCACGGCTCCTCATCATGGACCTTGAATGAGGTGGGAGCTAAGGTGCCCAATGCTGTGGGGATCGATAACTGTGGTTTAGCAAAATGTCTGTGGCATGTTCTGTACAGTGCCGGACAGAAGTTTACACCCATAGTGAGAAGGTAGATGGTGGCTGGAGTTTATTACTTTACATTTCAAATGATTAAAAGGCAAGTAGGATCCATTCTCATCCCAGTATCTTCTTTATTACTGGCTAGACTGGGTAAGTGAATGAGCAAATAAACAGTGATGTTTCCCAGAGCAGAGCTGTGTGACAATTTTTGCTTTACAAATTTCCACCAGCAAAAGAAAACACTTTTTTCTTTTCTTGTGGAAAATGAGGCATCCTTTCGGCAGCGTTCTCGCCCAGAGATTCAGGGCCAAGTAAAAACAGGGGATAAAAAATTACCAGAATGGCATTCTGATCTCTGTTACATGGCTGCAATCTGCACTGACGTCAGTGGGATCTGAGAAGCACCCTCTACCCTCTTGTCTATTAAAGGTGGATTTATTGTGCCATAATACAGCTGCAGTGCTATTAAAAGCCACGATACTGGCCACTGTGCTTGTTGCTATGCTGCAGTAAAGCGCAGAAGAAAGTGACTTGGGAGTTGCTTTAAGTTGCACTATTTTAAAGTGTGTTTAATCCTTCGTTGATGATGAATTGCCAGCTTTTCCTGGCTGTAAGTTTGGGTTACGCTTTCAGCACTTAGCAGGTACGAGAAGCCTAAGGATCAGCATCAAAACTGAGATACGGTACTATACTTCCAGAGGATTTGTCTATTTAGTTTGCCTCTAGGAATTTTTGTTTCTTATTCCATCCTCACTTTGAATCGTAAACCAATTTCTTTCAAGTTTCATGATAATTAATAGCATGTTTTGCCCTTTCGCTGGCATGTTTTCATTGTGGACTTTGAATATTACCTGGGCCAGTGACAGCTCCAACAGTTTATTATTAACGTGACAGTGGAGGACTGGCACTTGTATGAAATTTTACTACTTAATTGTGTTTGATGCCATGATTAGTGATGGGAAATGCAGCCTGCAGAACTGATGCAAGACTCTACTCTTTCTGATAAGGTATCCCTTTGGTGCACATGTCCTAGAAATTAAAGTGTAGTTCAGCATCCACCTCCCGTAAATTGAGTATTATTAAACTGTACTGTAACTTTTCCACTGACTTCTTCAATGGACTTTGGCTCACATCCTTAAAGTACATTCCAATCCTTAGCATACAAATCCCTTGACACCAAAGAACAGCCTTGGGGACAGGAATCAAAGCAATTAGACACAGAACAGGCCTATTGGCTCATTCGTCCTTGCCTTTGCTAGTGCTGACTTTACCCTCTGAAATATACTGTGTATACAGGAAAATAGGGCAGTAGTTCTGTCACTTTAAGTACCGCAAGCGAGCATATTTTTAGTACAGTGGTGAAACCATTTCATTGCCTAGTCACCAGTATGTTGTTTGTTTGATAAATAGATACTAAGGGCCAAATTTTTAAAGTCACATCTGTGTTTGGGTGCCTCAGTTTCTGATGTTTCAGTCTCAGATACTTTAGATACCAATATTTGAAAATATTGGCCTAATTCTGGCACTCAATAACTTGCTGGGAGGGGGAAGGTGTGCTTTTGTTTTTCCGTCAGAGAGTCTGAAGCACCTGCAACCCCCCCTGAAGTCATTGGGCACTGGAGGTGCTCGGCATTTCTGAAAATAAGGCCCCATCAGTCTAACTGTGGGCATCCAGAAATGGAGGTACACATTCTGGCCTGGATCTTGGAGAAAAGCACAGGTTGGAGGAGGGAAACATTTGGAGAATGCAACAAGAACCCCATTTGTGTGCACATGGCTAGAATGCTAGCTGCAGCACCTCTGCAAATAGTTCTCTTCCTAAAGAGCCAGTTTAGTTTTAGAAACATGAACTCCTCTCATGTTGTTACCCAGAATGCAGTATATGAAACCATGGTGACAGCGGTCAATCTAGTGAGACCCATAGCAAGGGAGAGAGTATGATTAACAGGCAAACAAAACTGCACCTAGAAATAGAGCAATCAGGTAGCATAGAGGGACTGGGAAAGCTGGATTTCCACACACAAATCTTTGCACGAGCAGAGAAGCAGTGGAAGCAAGAATTGAGTTCTATACAGAGCTGACCATGGAAGATAACTATGAGAAAAAGAAAATAAAGCTTTTTTTACCACCTCTTTGGAGATGAGACACGAGTGAGACATTGGAACAGCTGATGAAAGTGTTTGTGTACTGTGGTCTCAAGAATGAGACTGAAGAGATAGGTGATTGTTTGTTTATTTTTCACCCAACACCAAGAAGCCGAAAAGAGAATAGATGCTTACTCTACAGAGCTGAGAACTCTGGCATCCACATGTAACTTTGGATCCATAATTTAGAGACAGAGTCGTTTGCGGGACACCTGATTCCAGTTTACAGGACAGATTGTGAGGGAAAACAGTCTAGCCCTAGAGAAAGAGATCGTGAAGGGAAAACAGTCTAGCCCTTCTAAATAGCAAGAGCATCTGAACTGTCCAAGGAAAAGATCAAAACAGTGATAGCCATTAGTGCAGAACAAATACACAGACTCAGGAAGCAGGACAGAGACGGACGGACTGAGAATGTAGGCATCATTGTCCAGCGTTTGTACTGCGCAAAGCGACATAACAAGGAAAAAAGAAGTTGTCCAGCCAATGGGCAGTGTTGCAAGAAGTGTGGGAAACAAGAACCACTTTGTCCCAGAGCTGCAGCTCCCCTGGAGAGAAAGAAGCAGCAGTACATGCTGTGATTTGTGAAGGTAGAGGCTTCCAATGAAGAAAAGTACATCTGCAGTGTGACTCCAGCAACTCCAAAGACTATCTGCCTATGTGCACTGCCGAAGAAGGCTTCAGCCATTCCGCTGCTATATTTGCAACTATGCTATTAGCTCAATGACCAATCTGATTCCAGCTGAATTGTGGAGCCAGCAACAGTGTAATCCCAGCAACAGTGAAACAGCAATATTAGACGGGAGAAATGTGGTTTCATTGTACATCACCAGGACTTGGTCATTCTGAGAACAGTAGGCTGTTGTTAAAAAAAACTTCTTTTGTTTCATGGGTATCACTTGAAGTCTATAGTAGTTGATGCACAGTAGCACCAGCCCTTGAATATCCTCCACATGAGAGAGGAGGAAGAACAGTCAGTAGGGCCCTGTCTCTCATTTTAACAAAATATAAAGCCATATTTGAAGATGGGCACCTAAAGGGCAAGCTGAAGTTTGAAAACCATCCCCACATGCTGCCGGTGAGATCTCTTAAACAGAGTTTTAGCCCCGAGGAATCCACTGACAGAGCAACTGGCATGTCTGAAAAGAAGCAAGACTCCACAGAGGCATCATTTCACTAGTTGAAACTAGCACAAAGTGAATCAACAGCCTACCAGTGGTGAGAGAATCTTCAGGTAAACTGAGGATTTGCAGTGATCCAGATCCACTTAACAGAGCATTGAAAAGAAGTCATTATCCAGTTGAGGACCTGCTACCGGACTTATCCAGAGCAAAAGTCTTCATACTTTGTGATGTTTAAAATGGTTCTGGCACACTGAGATAGATGAGCCATTCAGCCCCCTGACAGTGCTGGCATGAAGCTGTGATCTGACAGATTCTATACTGTAGCACTATATATATACACACATATAAAAATCCCTATTAGTTCTTCACTCTAAAACACAGAAAACCAAAAACTGAGAAACTGAAATTTTTCAGAAAACTGACAATCTCTGAAAGTGAAATAAATTTTCAATAAATTTCTTGTTGGGGGGAAAAAATGTCAAATAAATCCAGAAATTGTTCCATTTCCAAAACCAGCAGAATTGAATTTTTTTCACAAAAACATTTTGTCATTTTTCACACAGCTCTATTAAAAACACAGACTACATTATTAGTAGGGAGCAATATAGATAATAATACAAAATTTAAAAAATTCAAAATGAAAAGTTTTAAAACAAAAAAAAAAACATTTTTATTCCAAAAAATGTAAAAACGTCCCATTTTTTCTAATTTTTTTCTAATTTTTTCAGAACCTTTTTTCCTAAATTTTTTTCTTCTGAAATTTAAATTCTGGCAAAATGTATCTGATTTTACAAAGTGTTTTTTGATTTTTGACAGAATATGGTTCCATCAAAATTTCTTTGACCAGCTCTGGTCAGCAGCAATGAAGTGCTACCCTCCTGAGTACTGGTAGAATTGTGAGCTGGAGAGGGGTCTCTGAGCCACAATGTCCTTCACGGCTGCATCTGGGGTGGAGCACCTTACACTTAACTGCCTTCAAAGGGCTGTTCCTAAATTCCCAATCTATTTAGCATGTTTTATCTGAAAGAATTCCAAAGCAATTCACAAACTATATGGACATAGGAGTCCCTTTCTCCAGCACTGAAATGCAGCCGCCTCAGGAATGCAGTAGTTTGACAACATGGGGCAATATCGTGCAACATTTGAGAACAGGACTTGAAGAAGACTGCTGTATCTGGTAAAAGCTGCACTGGGATTTTAGTTAAGCACTAAAAAGTAATTATCCAGATTGGGCTGCCATGGGACCTTGATGACACCAAGCGGTCAGAGCCTTGCTGTGCACCCCAAAAAAGCGCTATCTTCAGTGGTGCAGTGTTTCCCCAATAGCATACTGCTTTGATGAGGAATATTGATCCCAAAGGGTGAGTGCATCCTACTGAGTCACCAATACTGCAGCAGTTCTTGAGACTTCCTTGGAAACCTCTCCCATTTGTAAGAAGGACAAATCAGAAACAGACAGCGAGAATGAAACTAAAATTTGCTGAGTGCAGAGATATGGGGGGCGGATGGGGGGGAAACGCCTTGATTCTGAGTAGCGCACACATCTATCTACCTGTCTGATGGCTGTTTGTGAAGGATGTTTGAGAAGACACGGGGTCTGATGGCCTTGGAGATCTGCTTGCTACTGCACTTGATGTAAGATGAGGGCTGGACCCGCCAGATGGGGAAGATGGCAGAGCAGTGGATTGAACAGTTCCACCTGGGTTTGTTCCTATTATGGGGAATTTGGTGGTTCTGGATTCTGAAGGCCCCACTGGATGCATGCTGGATACGGTGCTGGTAGAAGACTTTGTGGTAGCAGGCTTCGTTGTGGTTACAAGAGGAGTGATAAGTGAGCCTGAGGGAGTACCTGTCACAGGCTTTCCGGTGGGCCCAGAGGTGCCAGCGCTGTTGGTTATCATGTTCACTGAAGAAGTGGATTTTGTGGATCCAGAATTGGCCATAGAGGCTGTGTTAGTTACTCCAGGTGGTGAAGCTGATGATGAACCAGAAGGTTTTGGAGTGGTGGTTCCTGTCCCAGCAGCAGCAGAGGTGGTGGTGGTGGTGGTGGTGGTAGGGGTAGGAAGAGTAGTTGTACCTGGAGACCAAACAGATACCCGAGGTCGTGTTGGTTAACTTTTTAGCTACATGATACTTTATTTTTGACAATGGCAAAACACGTTATTCATCTGAACAGAGCAAAAGTAAAGCAGGTGACGATTGATACAACAAGCCATACGGTTTCAATATAAATAACCCAGAAAGGTGTGTGTTCTATCGGCTGGAGGAGAAGGAGCTAAAATTTCTCTCTCCTTGCAACCCTTTAAAAGTGGGATTATGTTAATGGGCAGGCAGAATTTTAAATCTGCTCAAATCCAGGACTGGCATGAATGTTAAGAATCAGCAGAAAACTCATAAAGCCTTATTTTAAAAGGTCCTCCAAAATGCACCAGCAATATTTGTGAGTGCAGGCAAATCTGCATTTATAAGGGGACTCCTCCTGCATGCGATTACCTGTTTTTGCACATGCAAATACCTGTCTGCATGTGAAGCTGCAGGTGTTTGCCCACACAGATGAGTGTGTCCTCAGATAGCATGGTCATATTTCAGGAAAACCTTTTGTCACTTGGCCTGTCATATCTTTCTGTCATGTCT
Source organism: Chelonoidis abingdonii (assembly GCF_003597395.2). Lineage (NCBI taxonomy): Eukaryota > Metazoa > Chordata > Testudines > Testudinidae > Chelonoidis > Chelonoidis abingdonii. The sequence goes on from NC_133772.1 coordinate 38,110,325, forward strand.
AAGCGTCATTTTGCTGGTGGTGGATAGTGGTGAGGTAATGCAGGATATCAACTGCAACATTCTGCAAGGTGTAGTAGGATATAAACCAAGAAGGCTTTTTGGCAAAGTGGCCTGAGGTTTCTGACCCACTCTGTGTGTTTAACGTGCAATACTCATGCAGACTACAAGGAGCTCACCAAGCTTCAGATCTGATTGACTTGTAAATTCTATCCAACAGCAATTGCTAACGAGTATGGAAGGCACAAACTACCTTGTATCGAAGAGGTTCCATGATGGCCAGGAGGCAAAGTGAAGAGTTCTATGCGTTGCCATGTGGCTACCCTATTCTGCATGAATCACAGCTCCATATTACTGAGAGCTAAAGATCCCAGAAGTTAATGTTCCATCTTGACCTGAGCAGGCAGGATCAAGAAGAAGTGCTATTTGCTGGGACCTCTTGGCTTCCCCTCTCTTTTTAAAGATAAGAGCAGCTGCCATCTGCTCCTTTTTAAGCAAACTAGGAAAAACCTGTTAGCACGGTACACTTGTGACTCTCACTTGGGCCAACATTCAGCATCCCTCTTCATTCTGACCAATAAAATGAAGCAGTACATGATCCTAGCTCTAGTCACGTGGATATAATACATGGGAAAAGGAAAGTGAGCTAGCGAAGGCTAAATCCCTGACACTTTGGGTAGGGAGAGGTTGAGATTGCACAATGGCTATTGTGGAGGATAGAATAGAGCCTCCCATGGGATATCAGTAGGCTTTGAATTGGGCCCATAGTCTCTAATGTGTGATCTGTGTTCTCTAGATTGCCTGGGGCAATGTAAAATAAATGTCCAACGTACCTGTGGAAGGTGTGACCTCCACAGTGATCACAGTGTTTGCCTCCTGCAGACTCTCCTCATCGACAGCAGTAGCCTATGCAGACATGAGAAGGAGATGATATTGGCTGCTTGCTACATTCATTCATTCTCCGAACATCCCCTGAAGTGAAAGTACTCTGTACGCTCCCACAGCACCTCCCGCTTGAGGCACTTGGAGTTCTATACATATTCTGTAACAATCTTTGCAGCATCCTTTGCAACTATGAAGTGGGGAAGCATTTCTTTGTCGTTTTGCAGATGGGGACTTTGAAGCATGAAGGGGTAAAGTAACTTGCTCAAATTCACGCAGGAAGTCTGGCAGATCTGGAATCAGAACTCAGATCTCCTGAGTTCCAGTCCTGTGCTTTAAACACCAGACCATATTTCCTTCAAAAATGCATCAGAAAACAATCCTGCACTGGCAGAAGGATACACAATGTGACAAAAAAGGTCTATCCTTTAAGAAAACCCAAAGGCGTAAGTCACCTTTCTTGCTCAGAGAGGGAAAAAAACCCAAAAGGCTTTATCAGAGGATTTCAGAGGCCATATTCCCTACAACTGGTGCATATACCAAATCACCAAAAGTCTTTATCTCTCATCGGTCCCTTTGGACATAGCTCCCAATTAAGTCATTGGTGACTTTGTGTGTCTACGGAAGGCAGATTCTTAATTTTAAGAAACATTGCCCCTCTTTGTGTAAACCCTTCTGTGTGCACGATCGTCCAGAAAAAGCCAGCTCCGAGGAAAAATCCTACACAAAAGAGAGCTCTTAACATTGTTACGACAATCGTAAATAACTTAAAATATTAAGTGCCAGATCCTCAGCTGTTGGAACATGGCACAGCTCCACTCATGCTGACTTACACCCACCCGGGATGAGTCCCTTAGTATTTCGTCTTCCAACAAGAGCTGGTCCGTATCCTAAATAGGAACCTGATAGATACGAACGGTGTTAATCGCACAGTCAACCTTTTAGCTGGGTCCTAAAGTCTTCGAAGAAGACAAATTTTGTTTTCTTTTCATTAAATTCTGTGCATATGTAATATCAGGTTTGCAATGATTAGTAGACAGTGGAGCTCATTGAAATCTTTGTCAATTTTTTTTCCTGTGGAAAACTGGACTTTTGACTAAACAAAAAATTTTGTGAAAAATGTCTGATTTCTTTGAAACTTGTTAACTTTTCATTGGAAAACTGATATTTTTCTGGTGTTTAGGGTTTTGTTTTAAATTAAAAGTTGAAATTTTCTACCAAAAAACTCGGGAAAACTTTGGGAGTGTGTGTTCATTGACATTTTCCATGGCCAAAAGGAAAAACCCATTTCTTGCGTGGCTCTAGCAGATAGTCCTGTATTTTGCAGGCTTCTCAGGCATGTTAGCTCTATGATCCCTGTTACCTTGACCTCCCTGTCGCCTCAGCTGTTGTCTCATCATATGTTTCTATTGTACGGTCTCTGGGGCAGGGACTGCCATTTTTATGATATATAGCTCTGATCGGGAACCCCATATACTCTGGGAGCTACTGCAATACAAATAACTATCCTCTGCCTATCAGGAAAGCTGACATACCAACACTGTTATAGTTGCGGCTGAGTGCAGCGTTGTGTTTGTCAGGACAAGTCCATCTCTGGTTACCATGAAATCGCTGCTGTTTGCAATGTTGTACATGATTTGAGGGTTGAGTTTCTGAAAAATTAGATAAGAAAGTGAGCTAAGCGTCTGCATTGGCTGTCTGTGTTTTCCTCGAAATTGTTGCCCATAACATTGAGGGAAATCCTTACTCCTATAAAAATGGTTCCCTCAGGGTGAAATTTGTTCCCATGCAAAGAACCAGCACAACCAAATCCTGTTGGGAAGGTTTAAATGGGACAAAAATGTTGCATAAGCCTCATGCTGGGCTTCTGGGCTGGGCTGATTGTTGCTGTGTCTATAAAATGTTGTTCCACTGTTAGGTCCTGTTCCTGTCACAAGCTGGCTGGCCCTTTAAAGCAAGCTAGGCTTAGCAGCTGAGCTATCCCACAGCCTCACAGATGATGCAGTGAATTAGTGATCCCAGCTGGGTGTGATGGAACTAGGGTGACCAGATAGTATGTGTGAAAAATTGGGACGGGGGTGGGAGGTAATTGGCACCTATATAAGAAAAAGCCCCAAATATCGGGACTGTCCCTATAAAATCGGGACATCTGGTCACCCAAGATGGAGCTTAATTATAGTGGCAGACCCCAGCAGCAGGGCCTCAGAACGAGGTCCATTTAAATGGAGCTGTGAACTCAGCCCTGACAGGAGATCAGAACAAGGGGAGTTGCCTCTCTGGGAAGGGCCTTGGGGAGTCAAGCTGGAATGCCCACAGGAAGTAGGGTAGATTCCTATGGGGGAGCTTACAATAGGGCCTGCAAAGAGCAGGGACATCCCTGTGGGGAGGTGGAGGTGTGGGGGAACCTGCTGGAAGGGAGTAGCATAGGAGAAACTCTGTAGAGGGACTGAGGGAAGCAGCCAAAAGGAGTAAACGTCAGTGGAGCCCGAGAGGGTATTTATTTGGACTTGCAGAGGAAGGAGGCTGAACTTAAAAGGAGACCTGGCTGGAGGGCCAGGCCATGGAAGACTTGGAGAGGAGAGGCCATGGCAGGCCTGAAGAAATGGTCAACAAAGGGTGCAAGAGAGACAAAGTCCACCTGGTTCAATGCTGCATCCAAGCCTCAGTGAGTGCCCCTGAGGTGAGGGTGCACCATAACAGGTACCCATCCTGTGTTCCTGGCTGCCCTTACGCTAATTAAAACGGTTAATCTCCTCTCTTTACCCAGTATTAATCACTCGGTTGCAGACAAATAAATACCTATCCTCACTTGCTCCTGTCAGTAATGTCCCCCTCAAGCTGAACCCTCCTTCAAAGTCTGAGCAAATGATGGGCCTTGCAGTGAGACTGAAAGGCTATAAGATCCAGACTCAGGATTTCTGCGCTTCCCTGTCACAGTGGATGTCATCAGCAGCTTTCAATAGGCTTGATCCGGTTTCCACTCAAGTCAGTGGCAAACCCTTCCCTCCCATTCCCCACCCCCAATCCAGATCCACGCATGAAGTATGTAGAGCAACAGACCAGATCCTTCCAGTTCCTTACATTGGGGAAGTCGTCATCAGCTGCAAAGATCTTCAGGGGTATTGAAGGTGCTTTAGAGTCCATGACAAGACTGAGAGTGGGCAGCCCAGCAGACACCGTCCCTGTGTACCTGGAGTTTTCAAAGTATGGTGCGTAGTTACTTTTAGCGATGACCTTGATCTCTACTGTGGTGAAGGAGTATCTCAGTGCATTGTTGGCCTGGGTGGCCTATAGAGAAAGGAGACAATACAGACACACAACTATTGCGTTGTTGTTGAGACACAAGAGGTCATGGGGCCAGATCCAAAGTCCATTCAAGTCAAAGGGATTCTTTCTATTGGTCAAATGGGCTTTGGATCAGGCCCATGATGGGAGGCTGGGATAGGACTAAGTTAACATTTAGAGCAAGGGACTGATGGTTAGAACTGCTGTGTTCTAGTCCAGTCTCTTCCACAGGCTTTCTCTGTGACCTTGAACAAGTCTCTTGGCCTTCTTGTACCTAAAATTTTCCACCTATCACATGGAGGTGCTTGAGGCTTAATTTATATATGTAAAGTGCCTTCAATTCTTCAACGCCAAGGGCTACAGAAGTGCAAAATATTAATAGGGTAGGATGATCCGAATCAGCAGACACCGCTATGCTGCATAACATCAAGAGGTTCCACCAGCAGCTGTGTTTACAGCCTGATAATCTAGAGTTTTGCACGTATTTTCTCCCAAAAATGGTTTAAGACTCGTGGCTTTCCTTGGATTATATTCTAGTTGGAAAATGAACTTGTTCATATGGGCTGATTAAATAGCTGCCTTTGTGCACACACAGATCATGCCAAAGTCCCCCAGCTCTACTCCTTTCTGTTAAGCTTATGATAATTTTAATCCAAATGGATGGCTCTTCAGTTACGATTGCTTCCTACGTCCTGATTGGAGGGCACAATCCAATCATTTTTACACAGGTCAAAATTCCCGCTGAAAATTTCAGCAGGAATTTTGCTTGTAGGAACAAAGCACCTGTTTCCAGACACCTGTCGCACACTGGCTGCTTTAAGAGGAAAGCACGTGCTTAATTACTCTCCATCACAAGCAGAAGCACTGTGATTTCCTGGACTCCTAGCACATGTAAAGTCACTGTCCTCCTGGGAGGCCAGAAGTCTGGAGCTGAGACCTGGGGTTCTGGAATGTCAACAGACTTACCATGACATGCAAAATGAATGTGTCTGTAGTATTTGCTGCTTTGTTCATAGTTATATTCCCTGTATCACTGTTCAATAAGAATACATCGTCCTTGTTTCCTAAAGAAAATGGGAAGGTTAATTAGGACTAGTATGGACTGTAAGAGATACTTAAACTTATCTAGAGCTTTAAGAAATGTTGCTGTGGCTCATGTATTTTGCACCTCGGATATTGCAACCCACGACCTCATCTCCTTATCGCCTTGCCAGGCTTTAGGACTGGACACGCATAACATGGACACAATGCTACCTCAAAGTGTGGATTTAGCCTGATGAGAACAACAGGAAGACACATGCAAGCCTGATGGAGGAGGTAGAAGAGCAACGCTTCTTATTTATTTCTATCACAGTAGCACTTAAGTGGCCCCAATTGATGTATGAGCCCATCTGTGCTAGTACATACATAGAAAGAGTCAGTCCCTACCTCGGAGAGATTACAATCTAACAGGACAAAGGAGGTGATCTCATTTTGCCAATGGGGGGAACTGAAGAACAGAGAGACTAAGTGACATGGCTAGGACCACCCAGGAAGTTTCTGGGGCTGAGCCAGGAGTTGAATCTGGATCTCCTGGGTCCCAGTCCAGTGCCTTAGTGACAACACAAGCCTTGGGAAGCAATGAAGAGATTTTTTACAACACTGTCAGCATCATTTTCCCTACTCTGTTCTGTATTGCCATATGGATATGCAGATAGGCCACGCCTTACAGAACAAATAAAGAAGATCAGAGAACTAACAATCTGTCTGATATGGATGAATTGTATTTGTCAATCAACTGACCTCCTTCTTTAAAAGCAAAACAAAACAAAAAAACTTTGAAATAATGTGCTATTCATTCATTGAGAAATCAGCTGATTATAGTCAAGCCTTATCTTTTGAAATCAAGACTAACACATGGAATCCCAATCAGAACTTTTTGCAATGTACAGTGGTGAAAATATAAAATTCTCGACTAAAAATGAAAATGAGGGTTTCAGGAATTTTTGGTTCAGGCAGGTTGAAGACTAGCTGGAATCAGTGTGACTGGAATGAAAAAAGTCAGCCCCAGTCATTAGGATAAAGATCTGTTTCACAGGAGCAGCGCCAGGGTTTTTGGCGCCCTAGGCGGGGGTCCTTCCGCGCTCCCAGTCGTTGGCGGCAATTCTGCGGTGGGGGGGGTCCTTCCGTGCTCCTGGTCTTCGGGGCACTTCGGTGGCGGGTCCTGGAGCGAGTGAAGGACCCACTGCAGAATTGCCGACGACGACCCAGAGCACGGAAGGACCGCCCACCGCTGAATTGCCGCCAAGGGCAGCAAAATGCTGCCCTCCCAAATCCTGGTGCCCTAGGCGACCGCCTAGGTGGCCTAAATGGAAGCGCTGGCCCTGCTGTTTCAACTGAGAGAAAAGAGCACCCCCAACAAACACTCTGCACTGAGTTCTGCTTGCAGAGATGCGCTGCTCCCTTTCTCCCCATTTCTGCAGTCTAAAGAGACAAGAAACCTATGAGGTTCCCACTGTGTGTCTGTACAGCACCTCGCATAATGGAGGCCCTGAGTCGATCCTGTTGGGGCCTCTAGACACTACAGGAACACAGGCAATTAATTGCAATAATTATTTTTCTGATCTAGAGCTATATTGCTGTGACTGTATATTAATTCTGAGGTTTCCCCCCACTGGCAGGGGAAACTTGGCAATATTACCGATGGAAATGAATGTTTGGGAAGATAGGAACTTTACTCACCACCAACAATGCTATACACTATTTTTTCATTCAAAGTGTAGTCAGGGTCAATGGCAGAGAGGGGCCCAGGTTTTAGGCTCAGCGGTTCAGTCTGCAACAACAAGACAAGACTCTTAAAATCAAAACACTAGATGCCTGCAGAACTTTCCAATCCAAGTGATACTTAGCTCACATGCACTATTGCAGAGAAGAGATGATAGAGAATAGGATTTGGGGTTGTGTAGATCCCTCCTTGCACTAGGTATGCATCAAAAGCAATTAACTCTCTGCTGCTGGGAATTTTCAGTCTCAGTGGTTGACTCAGACTTGCCATTGCACTGACTTGTCCTAATTTATGACTGGAGTCAAAAGTCTGCTCATGACTAAGTGATGCACCCAGTACTGGGCATGGTCCTTAGGGGAGAGGGTGACTTATTATCAGTGTAACCTCTCTTGTCCCAGCCTCCCCAACATGCATTATTCTGCTGAACATAGTCTCAAATGGTCACTGAGGAAAACAAACCACGTTTGATTGTAACCATCTTCTGTGTGGGGTGCGAAGAAACAAAAAGAGCTGTCTCATGGAACAGAGCTGAGCAAACCCCACAAAGGGTCCAGTCCTGTAGCCTGTCCTCGGGCAAGGGAGAGATCAATGTGTACAAGTACAAGACAGAGACCAATGTGTACAAGATTTTCCAAATGCCTCATGAACTGAGCTGGTCAGTGCTGGACAGGGGTGCAGAGTTGACATTCTAGCATCGTTATTATCGTTCCTCCCTATTGAGAGGGAGCTGCTGGAGCTCGCATTACAAAGCCTTCATTTCCCAAAGGGCTTTTTGAGCAACTGTTTTGCTAAGCACATCCATGCTGACTCTATGCCAATGCTCTCATCTCTCTTAGGATGGTAATACAATGTTGTAAACTCAAGCAACAAGCACGTCTGGTGCAGTATGGTGATGGTGTAGATATGGGCTGCATCACATGGGTGCAGCAGGAGGCACCTCTGCTAAGCAGACAAACAACTTTTTCAGAGAAAAGGTCCTGTATCGAGGCTGGATTGAAGCCCTAGGCACACCCCGACATTGGAGCTGTTACCATGGCCTACACCCTAGTAGAAGGGTGAACTAGAGGGGTGGTCCCCTTCATGCTTCCAGCAATGAAAGAGATGGTGGTAGGATGCCTGCCAAATATGGCAAGCCCTTCCCCAAGGAGTGGGCCTGGTCTGCTCCCTGATGGTGGCTGCTGCAGGACCAGTTGGCTTCCTCCCCAACGACTGTGCTGCAGACTCAGGGAGAAGTCACTGCCTTGACCTTTGTTTGGCTCACGTTTTCAAGCTTTTCTGCACCACAATGGGAGCTAGGAACATCATAATATAAAGTTGAGGTTTCAACATCGCATGACTCTGGGAATCAGGGCCTTAGGCCTCTGCTCTGATCTGGCCTGGACCATATTTGTGGTGCTAAAGACCTGTCCTCGGCTACAGACTGAAAGCATACACTCCTGTGTTCGCTGCCTACCGTTTTCTCTGAGATGTTGACCCTTCCAGTGTAGCCAGTGCTGATGCAAACTTTCTTGTCCGCGTTAATGAAAGTACATGGTTGAAACCAGGGCGGTTTGGTGTCAGTTTGTTGGATGTCTACGTTTACTGTTGCAGTGGCTGTATTACCATCTGGGTTGCCAGGTTCCCTGTCCTATATGGAAAATCAGAACGTTTCTGTCAGATGCAAGGCATATTTCCAGCCATAGAACCCCCTTTCCTGGAGCCCCTGCAAAATCTGGGCTGGATCCTTAGCTGATATAAACCAGTATATCTTCTTCGATTTTTCAATGGAGCTATGCCAGCTTATACCAGCTGAGAATCTAGACCTGCAACTATTGTTATTATGACAATTACAGCTATACTGGTGGATAGAATACACACCAGGACGTAGCAGCTGTGAATAATGAGATGTTTTGCTCACTTATAAAACTCACCCTTGCATACAAAATTAACTGCATAAATTTATATTTATCATAGTCCAGGGTTTTGAGCAAGTAAATGCTTGGGTTATTAATTCCTTGTATGTTAAAGTAGTCAGTTGCTTCCTGAAAAACAAGAGGGTGGGGAGGAGAGAAAGAATGATACCTATCTCAATCACAGGCTACGTCTACACTGCACGATTATTTCGAAGTAGTTTAAACCGATATTACGAAACCGATGTTATAAAATCGGTTTTGCGCGTCCACAATGCGATCACAAAATCGATTGCTTGTGTCCATGGTCCAAGGCTACCATCGATTTCAGGAGCGGTGCACTGTGGGTAGCTGTTCCTCAGCTATCCCATAGTTCCCACTTCCG
>NC_133772.1:38131789-38164079 GCF_003597395.2 Chelonoidis abingdonii
TTTAGCGCTACTCCTCTCGTTTGGGAGGAGTTCCGAAATCGATTTAAGGAGGCGGTAAAATCGATATTAATGACGACGTCATGTGAACGGATACAGCGTTAAATCGGTATATCGGCCATTAAACCGATTTAAAGTCGCAGTGTAGACCTGGCCACAGACACATACTCTGAAATACTGTTAGCTGCTTAACATATATAACATCCAAGGCTGGGTATTTCTAAGAGAGATACATACATAGTTCAACTGTTGATGATTTGAACTCTTTGGTCTCTTGCTAGTAAAATGGAATCATCTCTGGTATCTCAGTATGGATCGTTAGTGGAATTTTGAACATTCTTCTCTCAAAATGATCATAGGGCTGAATTCAGAATTAAATCAGTGTAACAGAGAACACAACTTGGCACATCACCTTCTACTGTAGTCGGAAATAATGGGCTTGGCTTTGCTTTCACTTACACCAGCGCCTTTCATAGCATTCTTCCTGATTTATACCATTCTGAGGCCAGAATCTGGCCTGACAGGTAAAATTGTGAACTCATTTACACCTGTTCAACTCCATTAAAATCAGTGAGGTTGCACAAGTGTAACTGATGGAGAACTTTGACCCCCATCTGCCCTTGACATGATTCTCTTATTTTTTTTGTTTGGAATTTTTTTATCAATTCCTTTGTTAATTAAAACTTTTAAAAAAATCAAATAAAATGACAAAACACCACCCTTTATACTCCAGATTGGCATCAGTTTAACTGACTATACATTATCCATTGGTCTTTCAACAAACTCCTTAAAGATGAAGGCTGATCTTGTGGCTAAGGCCCTGGACTGGGGCTCAGGGGATCCGGATTCAGTTTCTGGCTTTGCCCGAGACTTCCTGTGTGACCTGAGGCAAATCCTTTAATCTCTCTGTGGCTCAGTTCCCTGTCTGTAAAACTGGGATAATCATACTTCCTTTCCCACTCTGTCTGCTGACCTACTGAGATTCTAAACTCTTCAGGGCAGGGTCTCTCTCTTACTATGTTTGTAGTACAGCCTAGTATAATTGTTCCCCAACCTGGTGTACGTTTCTAGGCGCTACTGTAATGTTGAAGTTGAATAGGTGCTCTGGTAATATTTTTTTTTAAGTGTGAATTTTTAAAGAATTCAGTATCTAAAACATGGATTTCTCTGTTCCACTAGCACCCTCGTTGCTCTGTCCTGGCCTTAGGTTTCTGGAAATCTCACATGTAATCCAGCAGTTGAAATAACCAACTCTTGTTGAAAGTCCCACTTGCCTCTTGTCTCAAAGTTGGTGCCAGTGTAAATCACTAACAAAGAGTTCTATGTTTTTGCAACGAACATACTCACTGGGGTGATCGCTGTAAGTTCGTATTGTATGTTGTCCAGGTCAGCATCACTAGCAGTTACGCTCGCCTCAGGTATAATGATCGTATTCACTTTTGTATCCTGAAAACAAATATGCATGATTATTTTTTCCATTTTGGCAAATGGTCACCTGCTGGATATAGCATCCTCACTGGTAAATCCTTCCTAGTCCCCTTGTTCTGTATGGGTCAGTGCTCTGGAATTAGAGATAATCCTCCCACTGCCACCTCTGATCAAGTTTAATTGACATGGTGGTAAAAATGCTGGATGCCCCCAGAGCATTGTCTACATTAGGGCCCTTACCGGTACTGGTGTTGCTGAATTGAGATGGCGCCAGAGGCAGGGGTAGCTCTAGACATTTCGCCACCCCAAGCACGGTGGCATGCCGTGAGGGGCACTCTGCCAGTCGCCGGTCCGGCGGCTCCAGTGGACCTCTCGCAGGCGTGCCTGCGGAGGGTCCTCTGGTCATGCGGCTCACCGAAGCAGCGGGACCTGCGGACCCTCCTCAGGCATGCCTGCGGGAGGTCCATCAAAGCCGCAGGATCAGCGGACCCTCTGCAGGCATCCTGCTGAAGGCTGCCTGCCTGCCACTCTCTCAGCGACCGGCAGAGCGCCCCCCGTGGCTTGCCGCCCCAAGCATGCGCTTGGCGTGCTGGGGCCTGGAGCCACCCCTGGCCAGAGGTGTCTATTCTAAAATTCCCTGGTGTAGATGTGACAGCTGCCATCTTGGCTGACACACCAGGGACTTAACCAGAGCTGAAAGCAGGAGCTGCTATAGCTTGAGCTAAAGAGCCAAGATTCCCAAGCTGTGGCTGCAACAGGTTCCTATCCTCTGATTGGCGTGACCAAGAGGGGCAGGCCTCGCGAGAGGACCTGAAGTGTTTTGAAACCTGCCAGGGTCTCTACATGGAAGATGGGTGACACCTGGTGAGCTAAGCCTGCATATAAACTGCCTGTTTTTTTAAGATATGTCTTCTCTGTGCAGTGCTTTTGTTCTGACTAAATAGTATTTTCCTTTTTGAAGGCTGGCTGGTCGCTGGTGAACCTTGTCCTTGCCCCTGAGAGAGTAGGACTGCAGGTGCTGGACTAAAGTCAGTTCTGCTGTGGTGATCACAGTGAATAGCAGAAATCTGCAGCCTAAGTCTGAAGGGAGAGGATAGTGAGATCGTGCCCCAAGAAAGTCGACTATTAGAGGCCTGAAACTTGGGTGGGATCCCTCAAGGTGGCCAATAAGAGGTCAGAGGTGCAGTTACCTTAGGAAATGTGACCGTCAGCACAGAGGGGGACCTGTAACATGTACTGAGAGGTGGATTTCATAGACAAAGCCCCTGGAGAGCTGCACATGTAAGGGATGTCACTGTTGGCTGCAGTTTGCTTTCCTCTGTGTGCTTTGATTTTGGCTAAATAGGTTAAGGACTGATTTCAGAAATACTGAGCACCTACAACAACACAGCTGAAGTCAACAGAAGCAGCAACAATTCAGCACTTCTGACAGTCAGGTTTAAAATGACTCTGATTGCAAAGGCAATAATTCTAACCTGAAATGTCAAGGAAATATTGTCTTCACCTCATGCACATCCTCTAATTTTCATGGACAAGAATGGGCTGCATTCATGCTTATAAATCACTTTCCTCTTGTCAAGATTAGAGTCCCACATGAACTGGAACTATCTGATCTGTAATCTTCCCTTTATTATAACAATAGTTTAATAAAACCCTTACCTCAGGAACATTTACAGTGATATTTGTTTCCTTGAATACCGGGCTGTTGTCATTCAAATTGCCGACTTCTACTATAACCATCACAGAATTGACCTGGTGGGGAGGTAGGAAGAGGGGAGAAAAATCACAAATAAAGTAAGGCTATTAGGAGCGGCATTGACTGGTAGGCATGAGACAGTGTGAGGATCAGAACTGGATCTGGACTACGTGTGCATTTGGGCTGTAGGCTGAATGAAGGCTTGGGTTTGAATTTGGATATGATGGCACTGAAATCTCATGGGCAGTGGGGTTTTTTTTTGCTCTTTCCAGGAGAAGACAACCATGAGAATGAGCAGTTTCTCACAGAGGGTATGTGGTGGGAATAGTTAACATCTGAGCCAAGTGTGGTGTTCTGTTTCTAGTTTCTATCTAGCAATATAGAAATTATTATTAGAATTTATACTCACCTCTACACCCCCTTTCCAGCAAAGCAGGGTTACTAGTAATGTGTTTTCTGTCTGTGTTTTAAAAACAGAAACAAAAAAATCTGTCATTTTAAAAAACATCTATTGTGGCACCAACGTTCTTCTCAGGTGTGGCTCACTCCAGTCCTGAGGCAACAAAGTAATTAGCACCTGCTTTTGTGCATTTTAAGCACGAGCTTAAATCCAGTTGGGATTTAGGGACAAGTCTCATTTGAATTCAATGGAATTTAAATTTATGCTCAAAATAAAGCTAGTGAATAAGTGCTCTGCTTCAGCTGTGTTTTTATATATATATATATATATATATATACACACACACATACTTTTTTTTAAGATAGATATTTTTCTTTCTTCCTTTTACAGGTCTTCAATTAGCTTCAGATCTCCGTTACACTGGTGTCAATGTGAAATCATACCACTGACTTCAGTGGAGTTACTCTAGATTTACACAGAAGCAGATAGGATTGGAGACTTTCCCCATGCATCATGCTAGGGCTTGTCTACACTACCTGCCGGATCAGCGGACAGCGATCCATCCAGTGGGTCGATTATCACGTCTAGTCTAGACACAATAAATCGACTGCCGAGCACTCTCCCGTCGACTTTGGTACCCCACTAAGGCGAGAGGCTCAGGCAGAGTCGACGAGAGAGCGTCAGCGACACTGCGGTAAGTAGATCTAAGAACATATTCACGTAGCTGAAGTTGCGTAACTTAGATCGATCCTCCCATAGTGTAGACCAGGCCAAAAGTGGGGCAGTGAGAGAGAGTTCTTTAAGTCTGCTGCTCAGCGAGGTTTCTCTTTGTACAGATACCAATTAGCCCAGCCCCTTTCTTCATGGCTACATCTGTTCCCACAGCCAACACCCTCTCTACCTGACTGCAGAATTAACATCCACCCTGCTATAGTGCCCCTTCATTGCTCTCGCATTACAGTGAGCCTAGCTCGAAATTCTCCAGCAGATCTAGGTAAATTAAACCGAAGTTAATATTGAACAGTGAGTACAATGTCCCCCACAGGGTCTGTTTTTACAGGAAATCTTTCATTGTTCGATATGCTGCACATTTGTATATTGGGAAAAGCAGGACTGCGTTGCAGAAACTATTGAGAGGGTGGGAAGGAACTGGAGGCTTTTCTTGCTGGGGGCAGTTTAGGATTGGCACACTTGCTGGCTATTAAAATAATTGGCAGTGAAATAGTTAACAACGCTGCCATTTAAATTGCCATTAAATTTCCAAATTAGAACTCCACTAAAGTGAACAGAATCATCTCACAGCTCCAGACTGTCATCATTTTGTGTATATATGTGTACGATATTAAACTAGCCATGGGGAGGGTCCAAACTCTACTGAAGTGTATTTACAAGTCTCTGCTTTAAAACTTGCACCGTGTTCTCCAGCACACCTTATGGACCTCTTGGAATAGACTTCAGGGGTGGAGAACATAAGAACAGACATACTGGCCAGACCAGTGGTCCATCTAGATGAGTAGCCTGTCTTCTGACAATAGCTGATGCGATATGCCTCAGAGGGAATGAACAGAAAGAGCAGTTATCTGTTCCCAGCTTCTGGCAGTTACAGGTTTAGGGACACCCAGAGCATGAGGTTGCGTCCTTGACCATCTTGGCTAATGGACATTGATGGTTCTATCCTCCATGAACCTATCTAGTTCTTTTTTAAACCCATTTGTACATTTAGCCTTCACAAAATCCTCTAGCAAGGAGTTCCATAAGCTGACTGTGCATTGTATGAAGGTTCTTTGTTTTAAACCTGATGCCTATTAATTTCATTGGGTGACTCCTGGTTCTTATGTTAAGTGAAGGAGTAAATAACACTTTTTTTCTCCCACCAGTCGCAATTTTATAGATCTATATTATATCCCCCCTTAGTTGTCTCTTTTCTAAACTGAACAGTGCAAGTCTATTTAATCTTTCTTCATACAGAAGCTGTTCCATCCCCTAATCATGTTTGTTGCCCTTCTCTGTACTTTTCCCAGCTCTAATATATCTTTTTGAGAAGGGGTGGGTGAATAGAACTGACTGCAGTATTCAAGGTATCGCTGTACCGTGGATTTATACAGCAGCATTATGATATTTTCTTTTTATTATCTCTGCACCTGTCAGCTTTCCCCCAGTGCTCACTTGAAAAAGAGAGAGTTGGTGGGGGGAGTAAAGGTTGAATTTACACATACAGGTTCCCTGTTCGGGATATCAAACGTCAGTAAAATAGAAAAGGTGACGCCATTTTAAAAGCCAGCTGTGCTGTGACCGTCAGAGGTATTAGATCATGTCTCTTCCAGGTGACCTGTACTCTGTGAAGAGTGTTTTACAATATTAACTCATAGACTAATTGTCTCTTTTTTCCAAATAAAAACTTACCTCATAATCCAAGGAATCTGTTAGAATCAATTCTGTGCCATTAATGGCAAACCATCTGAAGTCGGAAGAGTTCTCAATTGTTACTGTGACACCAGGCTCCATTGTAATGGTGGTAACAACAGCCCCCAGCAGATTATTCTCATTTATTGTTGGTTTCTCATTTCCTACAGAACACTCTGGAAGAAGCACACAATCATTTGTGTCAGTGTTGGCACAAAATTGTTGGCCAGTTCTCTTTGGATGTTGGAATCATCAGACTGGATCAGACCTAAGCTCCAGCTAGGTCACTATCCTGTTGCTGGCAGTGGCTAGCACCAGCTATTTCAGAGGATGGTGCAAATCCCCCTGCGACAGGCTGTTATGGAATAACCCGCTCATAGGTAAAATTTCCTCTGTGCTTGTAGGACTCAACAAATGTGGACTTACCTGTGGTGCTCTGTGCGAGAACTTGTGTTAAGGGCAATAGCAGAAGGAACGCAGCAGCAGGGAACTGATTAGGAACCGCCATGAGGGAAGCAGAAGGAAGCCCACGTCTTTGGGCAAATGTAATCCACCACTTTTTTCTCCGTACTGTCACTGAAGCATGCTCACCCATTCACAGCCCCAGGAAGAAAAGAACACTGCATATCTGGAGCAGACACCCACCTGCTGCACTTCAACCTTTGCCTCCCTGCTTTATTGTTTAACTTATTTATGACTTATTTACTGGTTCCTGTTTTCAGAATGTGATAGGTGGTGAATTCCACATTCTTCTTGGCTGTGGATCTCTGGATTTTTAGCTGCATTAGGATTTGGTGTTGAATACCCCCCAAATAAACACGGGGGCGGGGACGCTTTGGCACCTGTTAAGTTGACTGTCAGTGGCAGGTGTGATTGTAATCACCAGAGCGCATGCTGAAGTGTCGTACTGAGCCAACGATTTGGAGCAGGGCTGCACTTCAGATGTACCATGGAGACTCTCTGCTTCATTATAGGGTGACCAGATGTCCCATTTTTAAAGAGACAGTCCTGTTTTGGGGGACTTTTTCTTATATAGAAGCCTATTACCTCTCACTCCTGTCCTGTTTTTTTCACAGTTGCTATTTGGTTACCCTACTTCATGGGTAGGTTTCATGGTAGAAATAATATGGGCTTAAGCAAATCTTCTGTGTCAGATCTCAATTCGCTACTGGCCAGCACTGTCCTATGCAGCCCACATCAGGTCTGTGCTCAGCTCCATAGCAAGCCGTGTTCTCAGGGCCTGTGCAACCATTTAGGCAACCTAGGCGGTTGCCTAGGACACTAGGATTTGGGGGGCGCCATTTTCTTTGGCAGTGACCGCGGCAGCCAGATCTTCAGCTGCCCTGGTCGCCGCCGGCATTTAGGCAGAGGGAGCTGGGGCAGGGGAGAGCGAGGAGGGCTGCCTGCAGCAAGTAAGGGGGGTGGGTGGCAGGCAGGGGATCTCCCCGCCTCAGCTCTCCCCTGCCCCATCTCCTCCCTGAGCACGCCATGGCTGCTTCACCTCTCCCGCCTCCCAGGCTTGCGGCAGCTATGCTGATTGGCAGCGCAAGCCTGAGAGGCGGGAGAAGTGAAGCAGCAATGGCGTGCTCGGGGTGCTCGTGCTCAGAGCAGGGGTGAGCTGGGGCAGGGGGGGTGCCTCAGGGTGGAAGATGGGGAGCTGCTGCAAGGGGGGAACCTCAGGGCGGAGGGGGGGAGCTGACGCAAGGGGGGCGCCTCAGGGCGGGGGCACGGGAGGGGAAGGCCCAAGGTGGAAGTTTCGCCTAGGGCACGAAACATCCTTGCACCAGCCCTGCGTGTTCTCCAGCACATTCTCTATGCTCTCCTCCTACCAGGGCTGGCTCTACTGTTTTTGCTGCCCCAAGCAGTGCACCGAATTGCCGCCGCGGATTTACTGCAGTGGATCTCAACCAGGGGTACATGTACCTCTTGGGGCATGCAGAGATTTTCCAAGGGGTCCATCAACTCCTCTAGATATTTGCCCAGTTTTACAACTGGCTACATAAAAAACACTAGCAATGTCAGTACAAACTAAAATTTCATACAATGACTTGTTTACTGCTCTTTGACCTATACACTGAAATGTAAGTACAATATTTATATTCTAAATGATTTATTTTATTATTATATTGTAAAAATGAGAGTCATCAGTGTTTCAGTGATAGTGTGCTGTGACACTTTTGTATTTTTGTGTCTGATTTTATAAGCAAGTAGTTTTTAAGTGAGGGGTAACTTGGGGGCACACAAGATAAATCAGACTCCTGAAAAGGGTACAGTAGTCTGGAAAGGTTGGGCGCCACTGATTTTACTGCACTTGAAGAGGAGGATTGATCTTGTGGCTAAAGCATTGGACTGGGAAAATGAGAGAGGATGGCTCTCTGTTTAAGGTCCTGGACTGTCACTCAGGAAATCAGAGTTTAATGCCTTGCTCTGTCAGAGTCCCTGGGTGACCCTGGGCAAGTCACTTAAACTCTCTCCGCCTCAGTTCTCCATCTGTAAAATGGGGATGATAATAAACCTCTTTTTTTTTTGTCATGTCTATTTCAATTGTAAGCTCCTAAGGGTAGGGACTGTCTCTTACTATGTGTATGTACATCACCTAGCACACTGAGGCCCTCGTTTCAGGCCTGGTCTACACTAAAAAGTTAGGTTGACCCAGCTACATCACTCACATGTGAAAAATCCACACTCCTGAGTGACGTAGCTAAGCCAACCTAACCTCGGTTGTAGACAATCTTCTGTCAGAGGCAGATTACTTACGCCAATGAGTGAAACCTTCCTTTCAGCATAGTTAGTGTCTACATTAAAGTGCTACAGCAGTGAAGCTGCAGCATTTCAAGTACAAGCCCTTAGGTGAAATCTCGAGGTACTACCATAATACAAATAAAACAACTTTTAGCTTTTCTTCCCTGCCTTTCCTTTGGATTTTCATCTGACTGCTTGTGACATTACCAGGGTACAATCTGGACTGTGGAACAGCTGTGTTCCCTCAATTCTCCAGCCTGGGATGCCTTTTACATGGCTTCACTGTGAGAGCAAACGCTGCTGGTCAGCTCAAACACAACTTCCAGTATGTAAATTACTCCCAGCTATTCTGTATGAGTGCTATGGACAGCTACTCATGAATTACACTCGAGAGCAACACCAGCAATTCCCAGCCCCAGCCGTTCCTCCAGAAATGTGCATTTTGTACAGCCCAGCCCTCTCCCGGACAATACAAGCTCCTATAAGTCCATCATTTCATTAACAGAATTTGTGCATATAATTTTCTATTATCTCAAGTAGGATTTCCCCAAACACTTCAGTCCAAACACACTGGTTTAGATAAAATAATAAAGCAAGTTTATTAACTAGAGACAGACTTTAAGTGGTTACAAGTAATGAGGCATAAAAGTCAGAATTGGTTACAAAGAAATTAAAGGTAAAACACAGCTAATACCTAACTTAACTAGCTACATAAATTCAAAGCAAAAGATCTCTCAGCACATGCTTCAGCAGTCTTACTGGCTGAATTCGTTTCAGACAGGATCCTTCCCTCAGTCCAAAGCTGTTACTTTGTTCCCTAGGTATTGTGGTTGCCGAGGATGGAGAGAAAGGAAGGAATATTTTTGGGGCACCTGTTCCCCATTCTTATTCCCTTCCTTGAGAATCATCTCCAGCTGGCGTTCAGGAGACAAAGTGTAAATTTCTCACTCATGCCGTTTTTCCTGCTGAGGGATGGCCACTTAACCAGGTGATGGTCCATTTTGATTTTGTTGATGCCTTGCTAAGGCATCAGTTTGCCTTTTGTCTCTGAGGAACTGGTTTGTGGCTGTTTCCCCAGATTTGGAATATGTCTCAGTAATGTCATACAGTAGAATTTTTTATAAGTTTACCTACAATGTTGCCACATTTATTTTACCAGGGCAATAATGACCAGTGAATTATCTGTTTTCAAATGATACCTCACAAGCCATACTTTGTACAAAATTCACCATAGTCTTGTAAAGGGGGTGAAATTGTGGTTACAGGCTGTCACACTGCACATGGCAAACTTTTCCTAAGAGGAATTTTACAGCAATGTTTTGTGGCTTGTGCTTGAAGATCAGCAAAGCTTTTATTATACCCAGTATTTTGCATTCTCGTAACAAGCCATTGTCCTCAAGTATTAATTCCTTTTAATGTTTCTTTGTGTGGTGCACACATTGGCTAAAGATGTTTAAAAGGATTGATTGCTGTAGTTAGCCGGTCACGCAGCAGACTGGATTCTCTGTGGAATGCTAGGTATTTACTTCACAAGAAAAGGCTGCCACTTTCAAGATAGAGGTCTTGGGGGCTGCGGAGAATATGGTGACTTTTGTTAGTAAGGTATGATTCACTTATGAGAATCATTAATAGAAAAAAATTCACTGAGAATGAGACTAGATGAGTGTGAAAATAGGCTTAATCTCAGTAACAGAATGGTGAGGTAACAAAGTACCTTACGAAGTAAGGAACCTGAGAGCTCGCTGTGAAATGGTTGATCAATTGTTCATTTGAAGCTTGTTACTTTCCTGACTCTTTGCAATTTATATCTTAGGATGATATCTATGACTAAACCTTTATTATGTCCCCTCTGCAATCAGGGTCCCATTGTGCTGGGCACTGTGCATACACACACAATGACATACTCTCAGGGCCAAATGAACCTTTTGTGAGCCCCGGCGTGGGACTGTGGCCTCTCCCCCACAATCCACCTGCATTCTGCCCTGAGGCCCCACTCCTACTTGACCTCTTCCCCCAAGGCCCTGCGCAGCGCTTGCAAGGTGGAGAGGGGGCGGAAAGGAGTGAGCGATGAGTGTGGCCTCAGGGGGGAAGAGGCTGAGGAGGGACAGGGCCTTGAGGCAGAGCAGAGGGTGGGCTGGCACCATTGAACCCGGTACTAGATACTCTGACCTGAAGAGTTAAACATGGGGAAATAAGGTGAATAGATGAGGTGTGGGGGCTGGTTGAAAATCTTTGTCTCAATACACTTTTTCCATGGAAAACTGGGATTATGATTAAACAAAACCTTTGGAAAATGGCTGCTTTCTCCAAATTTCTCATTTTTTTTGTATAAAAAGCCAAAAAAAAAAATAAAAAGGGGGTTTCAGCACTTTTATGGTTTTATGGAAATTCTAAACTGTCAGCTAAAATTTGAACAAAACTTCTTGTTTTCATCAGCCTACCCTGGGGGGCGGGAACTCATTTCCCTGTGACTTCTAAGTGTCTGTCTTCACTTACGACTTGGCTACACTTGCAAGTTACAGCGCATTAAAGGAGCCCCGGGCAGACTAGCTCACTACCCTTCACACTGGCAAGGCATGTATGGTGCTCTGACTCTACTGCTAGAGCGCTCCTGGTGCTCCACCTCGGCAAGTAGACTAATGTTTGATGTGCCTCCGCTGGAGCACCCCAGCGTCAGTGTGAACGAGGTGTTGCATTACTGCGCTCTGATCAGCCTCCAGAAACGTCCCCTAATCCCCTTAAATCAAGTGGCAACTCTTGTCATTGTTTTGAATATGCCCTTTGACAGCTCCATTTGACAGCCAGCATGCTTATCTGCTCCAAGACAAAGTAACCATTACTGTGAAATGCTGTGTGTGAGAGAGAGAGGCTGTGGGGGGCCGTGGGAGGTCTGCTGCTGTCTGAACTTACAAGATAGCATGCTGACATGCTCTCAGCCCCCCCAAAACCCAATATCTGTCCCCCCACATACACACAACACACTCCCTGTCACACTATACCCTACACCACCCCCCATTTGAAAAGCACGTTGCAGGCACTTACATGCTGCGATAGCTACCACAATGCACTGCTCTCTGTGGCCATTGCAAGAGCTGCTAATGTGGCCACACCAGTCTGTCCACACCAGCTGTCAGTGTGGACAGACTGCAGCACTTTCCCTACTGCACTCTATGAACTCTGGTTTAACTCAAAGCACTCTGCATCTGCAAGTGTAGCCATGGCCTGAGAGTTAACCTGGGCTCTCACTTGGGTGTCACCCTTAGCCTCTCTCCCTTCCACACACGTGTTGCTCACTGGAGTTTAGTGGTGCTTTCAGCCCAGACTGACTGACTTGCCTAGGGCTTTAGGCTAAAACCTGAATGCTGCTTTACCGCTGGCTGGTAACCTGCCCACACTGCAGTGCGGATGCAGGCTAAATCCCTGAGTGCTGCTGATAGTCCTCCAGTGCCTTCCTACAATTCCCCCTGTGTTCCAGAAGGACAAACTGTCTCCTACAATTCACTGGGGAAGAATTGGAGAAGATCAGTTTACTGCAGCGCAGAGAACTATGGGATGTTTCCCCAGAAACCATAGTGACCCATGTGGGTGGGCACAGAACCAGTGAGGGGATAGTAGCTCGGGTAGGGGTTTGCAGTGGGGCTGCTTAAGCATGGGTAGAAAAGACAGACCCTTAAGTGACTTCCCCAAGTACAAGTAGTCTGTGATGTGAACCCAGGTTTCCAGAGTCCCAGTCAAGTGGTTTAACTGCTGGAACATCTTTCTTCTATAACTCTGACTAAGGAGAGTATACACTGTACTAAAACAATCATCAGTTTAGCCACAAGTAATGGAGTTTCTTCTTGCTGAAAAGACCAGGATCTCTGCAGTCTTCCTCCCCACCCCCGCTGCAGGTTTGGCAGTTTTGCTCTTGGCTTTTGGAGATTACATTTCACCATGTCTTTGACCTGCAATGATTATGTCACTTCTTATTTCTGCTGTGGAGTTTGAAAGCAATTTCTCGTAATGGGGTTTTCAATACAGAAAGGAGTATGGGAAATCTAATCTGAAACTCTCTTCTCAATATGCACCCCACTTGGCAAACATTATGGGCATTCTTCTGTCCTGAGGATTATTTTTTGGTGGAGAGGGCTGAGTAATACATGCTTTTTTGCCTTGTGTTTTGCATGGAGTCCTCTGCTTCTTTACATGCTGCTGGTGGTGATTTCCAATCTAACAACAATTCTGAAGCTAATATTTGCTTCTTTCATCTTAATCCTTGTTCTATGCTTGGCAATATAACAGCACATCATTTTTACATCATTTTTCTTTCTTTTCCTCTGTCTCTTAGGTGCCTGCATCATCCAAAACTCAGCTTGTCTTTTTGTGGGAGACAGAGACAGAGTCATATAAACAGGAATGTGACTTCATTCCCTTTGAAATGAGTGCAGAATGACAATGCCTTGTATTCACTGCTCTTCACCTGGGCCAAAATGTTCAAACTTGGGGACCTAAAGTTAGGCCTTATCTGCACTTGGGGATAACCCTGATTCATACATCAGTAGGGCCCTTAACTGCAGATCTAATCAGGATAATTTTTGTAATTGGGGTAAACTCCAATAAGCTCAGCTGGTCCACTGAGGCACCTTCCTCGCCAGGAATGTAATCATCTCTTAACTTTGCTTTTCAGCCATTGAGTTAGCTGGCACCATGCTGACTGGCCAGTTTAGGGCAGTGCAAGTCCCATTCAGCATCATGTCTAGCTGACACAATGCAGAATGTGACTTGACTGACTGATCACCGCAGACAAGGGCAAGGTTAGCATTGTGCCAGCTAACTCAATTGTTAAAGCATGATTACATTTCCTAGTGAAAACAAACTCTTAGGGTTAACACTAGAACAATTGCTGGACTCTGGCTGAATTCATGCTATGTCTGAATATAGGCAAGCTTTGAAGAGTCCAGTTCTATGTTTTAGGCACTTAATTAAACATTTAGGGCTGAATTTCAATGGGCTTAGGATACCTAATTCACTTACGCTGCTCTGAAAATCCCAGTCAAGGTGCTGTCAAAGCCGGGTTTGAAAATTTTAGCCATGCTGCTTTTAGTGATTTAATCACATAAATATTTCCAAATATTTCTTTGAGATTTTTCTAATGTTTTGGTAATAGAAAGTTACAGCAGCATGGTTTCCCACATGCTGCAATAAATGGAAGCTGGCCTGTGAGACATGGAAATGATTCTTTAGTGCTATATTAAGGGAAATGACATATGTTTGTGTAAGACTAACTGCTTTGTAAATGTCTCTGAAAGAAAAATGAATGGTAATTTTCTGATGAGCTACATCATAAACAGTCTTGTAGGCAACAAGGAATGATCTCTACAGTATGTAAATGGCTATTAGCCAGGATGGGTAAGGAATGGTGTCCCTAGCCTCTGTTTATCAGAGGGTGGAGATAGATGTCAGGAGAGAGATCTCTTGATCATTGCCTGTTAGGTTCACTCCCTCTGCGGCACCTGGCATTGGCCACTACACTGTTGGTAGACAAGATACTGGGCTAGATGGACCTTTGGTCTGACCCGGTACGGCTGTTCTTATGTTCTTTAGCTGCCTAATGTTTAGAGATGATAGTTGAATTTAGTTCTTTTTGCATTGGAAGTAGATCCCCTGATCTTTACAAGGAAACAGCATCAAAACCATGCAGTGTGACATAAGCAGCATGTACAAGCTTGACTATTAAGAATGAATTTCTGCTTTTCAGTTGGCTATAGTGCCTGTCTCTAACTGCTAGAAGACCAGTCCTCTAAACAGAAGGGCAGAATGGATTGGAAATTGATCCATATATAGCTGCCATCAGTGTAGTATAGTTCTCACGGAGATCTTTGTCACAAAACCCACCACCCATCTGACGTTTTCTGCTTAAACAAAAGCACTGATCTCTTTGTCTGTGTGATGTCTCCTGCTCTGTCTTTCTAACATTGGGGAATCAGAGTAAGGGTGAGACCTTGATGAACAAAGAGGGCCAGATCTTCAGCTGGGCTAAATCTACTGACTTCACTAGACCGCTGTGTGTGTGTGCGCGTGCACATGCGCATACACATATATAGTTAAGTGGGAGAGAGGGAAGGACAATTCTTGTCCTGACCTAGCAATCCCCACAGTGCTATGCACAGCAGCCTTCCTCCTGTATTCTCAACTGCTTCCTGGTACTTGACCAGAGGAACCAAAACACAAGCCAAAGCACAACAGCTGCTGAAGAATCTTTATTACAGTTTAGAAACAGACAGGCCTGGAACAAAGTACTGTGTAAGCTGCTTCCATCATTCATGCACCATCTACTAATCCCACCCTCTATTTTACACCAATACACACAGTGCCCTTGATTACATGCTTTACTGTTATTTTGACGGTTTCTGATCCCATCATTTACCCTGAACCAGATTCAAAAGCTTCCTTATTTATTTGTAAGCCGCACACGGAACCCACCCCACCACGCTGCAGTTTATGGAGAGGTTTGGCTGCTGTTATCCCCTTCACTTCTAGTCTAGAACAGGCACTTCTGCCTTCATCTCTTCAATCAGTGGTTTGGAGACTGGGCAAATGTATTGGCCGATCATCTGAGTGGCTTCTCTTGCATCACTCTTGGACAGGCTGTAGTAGGACAAACAACAAGGAAGTATCTGAGATTCCACAGGGGAAGTGGACTAGAGGATGGCGATGAGACTGAGTTACAAAGTTAAGAAAAAAAGTAAAATGAAACACCTGCCGGTTGCCCCAAATTATCATGACCCGCCTGATGGTGGCAGACTACAGCCAGAGTAGGTCCCGTTGTACTAGGCACCGCACAAAAACAAAATAAGAGGCAGTTGCTGTCCCAAAATACTTACTACCTAAAAGGACAAACTGGACAAAGGGTGGGAGAAGGCAAGTATTATCCCCATTTTACAGATGGAGGAGCTAAGGCACAGCGAGGCCATGTCTACACTGCAGGGACTATAGCGGCATAGCTACAGCATCATAGCTATGCTGCGAAAACCCTGTGGTATAGACACATCCTACTGAGACAGAAGAGGCTTTTCCTCTATTATAGGAACACCACCTCCCTGAGCGACAGTAGCTAGAATGATGGGAAGCATTCTTCTGTCAACATAGCTTTGGCCACACCAGGGATTAGGTTGGCATAGCTTCGGCACTCTGGGGGTGTGGATTTTTCACACCCCTGAGATCCATCACCGTGGTGACCTGAATTTTGAGTGTAGACCAGGCTACATGACTTGCCCAAGATCACACAGGAAGTCTGTGGCAGAACCAGAAACTTAGTGTAGATCTCCTGAGTCCCTGTCCAGTTCCTTAACCACAGGACCACCCTTCTCTCTCCTAAGGGGACTGGGATGGTTGATAAAATGCCAATAAGAAAAAAAAGAGACCACCTTTGTGGCAATGCCAGTAACTTTAAACATTAAATAAGAATGACCTGGTTCAGAATATTTCAAATTCAGAAAAACTAAATAAAGATGCTATAGAAATTAAGTTAGAATAGTTAGACTTCTCTACAAGAAGTAGAAGATGGCTTGGTCCAGAATGTTAGATCTAGCCTCTCTACAATCAGAGAAATATTTTATTTCCCCCCATATTATTTAGTTTTAATAACAACCTCATACAGAGTGGGTTTTTTTAGCCATCGATCTCAAAGATTGATGTCAGAAGGTAAAACTGAGTGTTGTATGCACTTAGATCTCCAAAAGCAAAACATCAGAATTAGCCTGAAGAATTGCATAGAATTTAAGTGAATTTCTATGGTGATAGCTACATGCTGACTACGTGCATCCGATGAAGTGGGCTGTAGCCCACGAAAGATTATGCTGAAATAAATTTGTAAGTCTCTAAGGTGCCACAAGTACTCCTGTTCTTTTTGCCGATACAGACTAACACGGGTGCTACTCTGAATGCTGACTTGTGTTTCAGCTTTGGAATTGTCCCTCACCCCTATGCAAACAACCTCTCATACATGCAGGCCTTTTCAGGATGACACTGGATGTAAAAATTTGTGACAGACCCAAAATAAGAGACAAAGCAACAGTAAAACATTCCAGGAGGAGATGAGCAATGATGCAAGTTTGATTTAGTTAAAAATGTGTTTAAAACTTTCTATGGATCAGATCCTCAATTGCTGTAAGTCCATGGAGGGCAATTGAGCTATTTTGATTCATTCAGCTGAGACTCGGTCCCAGCAGCTTTAGTGTTAAATATCACTGATGATAATAGTGAGGTACACCAAGGTTCTGTGTAAGTTCAGGCTGTGACCCTGTGAATGCTGGCTTGCGGGAATAGTCCCATTGGTATTCATGTGAGCAGAACCCTTGATAAGTATTTGCAGGCTCAAGCCTCAACTTTGAGTCTAAAATGAGTGACGTATAGTACCCAGGCATGAGATGTCACCATCTAGCATGAAGAGTAGACCCTTAAAGAAACAATAGCCTGGGTTTTCCCCAAGTATTAACTGTTCCTCTGGGACCATCCTCCTCTCTCCCATCTCCTGCACTTCGTCCACTCTAAAAATCCCAGGAACCTTAAAAGGACACATCACAAAACAGGTGTTGACTAACCTTCTTGTCCCTGCTACCCTTAAGGGGATTGTCCCCCTGTTACAAGCTCATGTAAACCTCACTAAGACCCTGATTCAGCAAAGCACTTAAGACTATTGAAGTCAACATGACTTATAGCTCAGTGGTTTGAGCATTGGCCTGCTAAACCCAGGGTTGTGAGTGCAATCCTTGAGGGGTCCATTTGGGGATTGGTCCTGCTTTGAGCAGGGGGTTGAACTAGATGATCTCCTGGGGTCCCTTCCAACCCTAATAATCTATGATTCTATGTACAGAATCCAGTTCATTTTCCTCTCTCGTACATTGTCTTTTGAGGCTAACCATTGCCTCTATGAGAATTTAATAGCGATCCTATTGCAGGATCACATTTACAATATGAAACCTAAGGAATTGGCCTCAGTTGCATTACAATTAACCCCCATTTTTTCAAAACACTACAAACCTTAATTACCATCCCTTGAGTCCATTGGCACAGAACTTGTCAGCTCAGCTGTGCATTTTTCCCCTTGTTTTGAAACTATGAGCTCAAGACCCAGTTCTGCAAAGCTCATACAGGTAAGATTTTCCAAAGTGACTTAGAGTCAGAGTTCAAAGGTATTTAGGTGCCTAAAGATGCCGAGAGGCTCCCACTGGGATTTTGAAAAGCAGCTAAGCCTAACTAATAACTGAAATCAACTGGCCTTAGGCATCTAAGATGCTTTGAGAATGCCTGAAGTGCCTAGGCACCTATCTGCATCTTTAAATGCCCAAATAACTTTGTAAATGCGGTCCTATGTCATGTAGTCAATAGGATTTGTGCTCCTAAATCACATAGGTGCTTTTGAAAATCCCATGCTAAACACATGCACAGCTTTGAAGCCAATGGACGGAAAAGAGGGGGGAGCGAAAGCATGGCAGGCTTAGGGGAAGGAGCAGGGGCCTTGGGGGAAGGGTTTGAGTGGGGGCTGGTCCTGGGGCAGAGCAGGGAGTTGAGCAGAGAGCACCCCACAGCATATTGGAGTGTTGGTGTCTGTAGCTCCAGCCCTGGAGTCAGCGTCTATGCAGGGAGCCACGTATTAACCTCTGAAGAGCTGCATGTGGCTCAGGAGCCACTCAGATGCTACGATAATGAAGGCCATAGAAGTACCGCGATCAGTCTAGGTTATCCTTGCTGATAGAGTAGAAACACACCGTACATACCTATCATTCAGAAAGCTCTGGTATAACCACATGAAGCAAAAGTCATCGTAAGAGCTGCTGGTCTCATGTGTCCTTGGTATATCTATATGGATTAATCCTTCAGAGCCGTCCACCTCATCACTGATTTGGAGGAGAGGTGCAAAGAATACTGTTAATGTCACCCATGCCACCTGCTTGTGGGGAATGTTTTCAAGCAAAAGCTGAGCTGCTGTGAACAAGAGTTTGTGATCTGACATCTTGAGTAATGCCAGTTTCTGAAGGTTACACTGATTCCCCTGTATCTTAATATACAGTGACAGCCTGTTTCCTTCTGTTTCCAAAGGATGCCATGATATATGGCACCCTAGTGTTTCTTAAACCAGAGAAGTATAGTAAAGAAAACCGCTACAACAACTGACACAAACAAAACAAGTTCCGTACAGCCTGAGTCCCAGTTTTGGCTCCCTTATTTAGCAAGGACTGCATGCTGCCTGGAACGCTATATAGCACACAGAGACATTTAGCAGCTGAATAATATACTGCAAGTAACCACGGCATTACAGGGGCTATCTCTGTTGTGTTCACAGATTAGCATCAATTGCCTTGCCACCTCCTGCTAGGCTGCAATTGTGACATGTAGAAGCAGTGACTTCTGATGCCATACAGGGCCGGTGCAACCATTTAGGCGGACTAGGCAGTTGCCTAGGGCGCCAAGATTTGGGGGTGCCAAAAAGCGGCGCCCCTCAATTTATTCTTAAATAGTTGAGCAGCCGCTGCTGCTGGGACAGAGAGGGAGTCTGAGCTGCCGGTGGCAGCCCAGGGTGTCCCCTGGGTCAGTGCGCCACCGCAGCCGGCAGCCCAGGGGGTCCCCTGGGTCACCGCGCTGCTGCCAGCAGCCTAGGGGGTCCCCTGGGTCACCATGCCACCGCGGCAGCCGGCAGCCCAGGAGGTCCCCTGGGTCAGGGCGCTGCCGTGGCAGCCCAGAGGTTCAAGCTGCCGGCGGTGCACTGACCCAGGGGAATTCCTGGGCTGCAGGCAGAAGCTCAGAATCCCTTTCCCTTCCAGAGCAAGGGCTCCAGCCTATGCAATTTTTCTCGTTGCCGGCAGTGGTGCCAGCGGCTGGGCAGAGCTGCGCAGCTCTGCTTAGGACACGTGGCAGGAGCCCTGCGACGGCAGCGTGACACCAGGGCTTCTGGAGGAAAGCAGCAGCTGCCCCCTGGCTCAGCCTTCATGTCAGCCCCAGCGAGGGGCACGGAGAAGAAAAGAGCCTCAGCGGTGGTCTGGTGGAGCGGAGGAAGAAAGAGGACCCCGACGCTCATGCGCTGGGCAAGGTTAGCAAGTGCTTCCCCACAGCTTGGCCTCAGGTGCCTGTGCTCCTGCCCCCTTGGTCCTTGGCTGGTCCCTGCTCCTGCTCCCCTTGTGCCTGGAAGGCTGGAGAGAACAGCAGCCTGCAGAGCTGAGCTGTCCCAGTGCCCCCAGACACTTCCCTGACCCCATCCCCTCCACAGCCCTGACCCCCAGCTCCGAGTCCAGTCCCTCTGAGCTGGAAACCCCCTGACCCCATCCCCTCCACAGCCCTGACCCCCAGCTGACAGATAGTGTCCCTCAGTTATTGCTCTTCGCATCCTCTTGACTCTCCCAGTTTCTGTGGCCAGTGGTGAGCGAAGCTTCTCGAAGCTCAAGTTGATAAAAACATACATGCGAACATCAATGTTGCAACAAAGACTTGTTGGGCTATCTACCTTGTCACTAGAACATGACATTGCTCACAGCATTGACTTGGAGGAACTTGTTTCTAAATTTGGTAAACTTAAAGCGTGGAAACATACATTCTAAATTATAACATGTTACTCTATGACCGTGTATTGTGTATAATATATGTGATTTTTTGGGGGGTAGGGTTGGGGGGCGCAAGATGGAAGTTTCGCCTAGGGCGCAAAATATCCTTGCACCTGCCCTGATGCCATATCAAACTGACCTCCCCAATACTTCCCTGCCTGATTATTGATGGGACATGCTGCAGCTGGGCGTGAAGGCCTCTTGCAGTGGTGACATAGGTGAAGTGAAGGCACATGTGGAAAGCACATATACACCTCTACCGCAATATAATGCAACCTGATATAACACAAATTCGGATATAAGGTGGTAAAGCAGTGGTCCGGGGGGCGGGGGCTGTGCACTCTGGTGGATCAAAGCAAGTTTGATTTAACGCTGTTTCACCTATAACGCGGTAAGATTTTTTGGCTCCTGAGGACAGCGTTATATCGAGGTAGAGGTGTAATTGAAAATTTTTATTAATTTTCTAGGGCAAAAAGTTTTGGGTCTTTAAATCACTTGCTGCTGCTATTCTGGGAGCTCAATTCTGTTCTGGGGAGAGGAAGCCAATACAGCAAAGACAAACAGCAATGCTGGTAGATGCGTCCTCTCAAACAGAAATCTACTTTGCTGATCCTCTGAATAGGGGAAAATTGTGCTCAGGTCTCCCTGGCTGCTGACGGCAGTATATGTACTAGCCAGCTGGAGAAGGGGGCTGGATATGCTCAACATTGAAGCCGGCATTCCTCCCAGTGTATTCTTGTGTAGTATGGAAGGATTCTGCCTCATTTGTAGTATTGAAGCAAGAGGAATGATTGTTCCGTCTATGACCATCTTCCCCTTGCACACTAGCAAAGGACAGGCTATAGTTAGATAGCTGAATCCTCCTATGCTAATGATTGTATTGTACAAAATATCAGGTTTACTTCAAGTACATATAGGTGCACTGTAGGTGTCAAAAAACCAGACAGTGTCTCTAGCTACACCTCAGCTGGGGAACAGGAGTGGCAGCAGAGAGAGTCTGTTAGAGTTGGTTTTGCGTGGCTTACCTGTCCCCTAATATACGGGACATATTTACATAAACATGGAATTCGAGACATGGAAATAAAATCCAGGATTATCATAACCTCATCTGATACAACAGGAATGATAAGGCAGGGAAACAGTGGCCTCAATCTTGCAACATGTCTTTATAAACTGACCTTCTAATCCATTGTAGATGTTAGCTCTGGAGAAAGGTGCACAGTATCCTTACATGACTAGAGTTACTATATGAGTCAATGGTCACAAACAGGGATGAGCAGGAGAGAAGAGATGGGGAAATAGTGATGCCCCGAGAAAAGACCACCAAAGGATGGCTTGCTATGTCCCTCAGTAACTCTGCCAGTGGGAGTTCCTTTCCCTTCCCTTGACCAGGTATGGTCCATGGGGATTACTTAGTGGAGAGACCAAGCCTGAGGCTTTGGAGTATCAAAAAGGTACAGCAAAGTAAGGAAATAATACTGAGTTTTCCCCTTACCTTCCTCTGAGATTCTGTACGTGGTGCAGGAAAGCCTTTAATTTAGTGAGCTTCTCTTTGGAGCCCAAGTCATTTTCAGCATGATCAATAAAGCCAGAGTCTTCCACCTGCTCCTCCAGTCCAGATGATTCGGGGACACTACTACACAAGAGTACAAATATACAAAGCCAAGGCTTATTCTTCAATCTGCACATTAGGTACCTGCTTGATTTTTGCAATATTCCTCCTTCACTTGCTGTCCTACCAGTTCTTAAAGACAATGATCCTCAGCTGGTGTATATTGGGAGAGCTCCACTGAAGTCAGATTTATATCAGCTGAGGTGCTGACTTTTATGTGAAAATGGCTACATAGAAATATAGGGTTGGAAGGAACCTCAAGTGGTCATCTGGGCCCACTCATGCCCTCCCCACACTGAGGCAGGACCAAGTAAACCTAGTCCATCCCTGACCAGTGTTTTGTCTAACCTGTTCTTTAAAGACCTCCAGTGATGGGGATTCCACAACCTCCCTTGGTAACCTATTCGAGTGCTTAATTATTCTTGTGAAAAAGTGACAAAAAACTAGTGAGAATTTTTTTCCTAATCTCCAACCTAAATCTCCCATGCTGTAAAAAAGTTTAAAGCATGCCAAAACTCAGCTCAATCATTGTGCTGAATGTTATCTTTGTAACAAGCTGAGATAAACATGTATCCCGCTCAACTCAGGCAACAAATTTTAATTCAAATTGGCTTGTTCAGGTGCCCTAAAAATCACTGGCAATGGTCTGTGCCAGTAACTTATGGAACTGTTTAGCAATGAGCTGATATGTTGATTCAGCTCAGACTTTACCGAGGTTAGCCTTATTTTTAACAAGGGCTGAGATCCAGCAAATCCCAGGGAGTTTAGTGGGAGTTGCAGGTGTTCTGCACTGCTGGAAGTCAAAGCAAGTGTTTGAAGGATAACATTGCTTCTCAATATTGCCTCTCTTCCTCTGCAGCATGGGCATGTGTCACAATATGGGATCATGTGGGCACATCTCACCCAATCAATTCCCTGCCACTGCAGGGGCCTCAGATAGTGGTGCACCTCAGTCTCTCCTGTTCTTTGCCTTTGGCACACCACAGCTTAGTCAAACCAAAGCATTTCAGGAAATGAAAGTCATTGGGCTCAATGGAGGAATATTTGGGGGGAATTTCATGAGCTGTGCTATACAGGAGGTCAGACTAGATGATCTAATGGTCCCTTCTAGGCTTAAACTCTGTGAAACCTATGAAAATCCCCTTCCTTGTTGCCTGGCTCATTGTAACGAGACCCTGGCCCAGATTCTCAATCGAGTATGCCGATTTACTTCCTCTTGAAGACGTGGTCCTCTGTTTTTAATACATCTTATCCTTGTGACACCTATCCCAGCTCCATTCTACATCCTGACTGGTTTTCCAGAACGTAAATTCTTCACAGTAGGCAGTCAACCTAGGGAGGAATGACTTAACTTCCGCTCCATCATCCCCAAGAGCACCCATACAGCATCTTGAAACTAAAATCTAATGCATCTTCAGGGATCACACTAGAGGTGAACCTCCCAGGAAAAACAAAATGCCTCCAGGATGGGAACTGGGAAGGAACTATTTTGTTATCTGAGGAGGCCCTTTCCTCGAGGAAAGAGCCTCCTCAGATAACAAAATAGTTCCTTCCCAGGACTGAATTAGGCCTTAATGCTTCCATTGATCTTTGTGCTCTAGTTATTTGCTAGAGCCCAGGGATGGGGTGAGGATGGATACTATTGTACTAAGCGTCTAGTGACCTGACTTAGATTGGGGCCCATTGCACTAGGTATTGCGTGGACTCACATGACCTGACTGACTTCAGGGGGAGCTCGGTAGCTCAACACCTCGGCTGATAGAAACAGACAGTCTCTGCTCTCTGTAGCTGAAAATTGATATAAAAGGCAAGACTTGACAGGTGGGGCAATGGAAAAGGCATTGGATGGGTACTTGGGAGATCTCTGTTCTGTTCCCAGCTCTGCTACAGACCTACTGTGTGACCTTGGGCAAATCATTTCACCTCTGTTTGCCCATCCACCCTGTGTCTGCCTGGTTTATTTAGACTGCAAGCTCTTCAGGACAAACTCTCTCTCTTACTCTCTGTGACTGCAGAAGCATCTTATGATGAGATGTGTTGGGCAACCTTAATAGGTGATGCTACCAGCTTTGCCTGTAATAACACACAAGTGGGCAGGGTAATGTTGCAGAGGGGTGTTTACATGCCTGTGACCGTACATCAGACACTGGCAGTCAGGGTAGACTCAGCAGTAGTAGTGAGTGGGCAGGGAACAATACAGAGCTAGCTCTGGTGTCTGAAGCTTTCAGAAGTCCGGGAAGTACATACTGCTCTCTCTCCCTGGAGGATGAGCACCTGTCACTCTGCATTCTGGCTGCCTGTTTTCTAGCTGTAAGCTGACGCCTGTGACAGGTTGAATTGCCAATAAGTCACTTTCCTTTCCCAGTATATGTATTTGTTACCTGCGCTTGTAGCCCACCAGAGACTTGATTAGTTTCTGAACCTGAGCGTTTCCTCTCATCTTGCTGAGTTCACTGGTGAACATGCCATCAGAATGCCTCTGGTACCTGCGCTTCCAGAAAGAGAGAAAATAAATGTGCTTGCCCTGAGACTCCTCTCTCTCTTCTAAGGGACTTGGATCGCACCTGTAATTGCTGCACAAGTGGGCCTTTACTGCTCAGATAGGCTCTTGCTCCCAACACTGTGTATTAGGATTGACCCACGGGATCAGAACTTAAAGGAGAGATAAGTTGCCTCTCTTATGTGTATTGATTATGCACTGACATAGATAACTGAAAAGGAACAGTTCTAGACTGGCATACGGCTTACTCTAGATGACATACGATCAAGTCAGCTGTTCGTATTTAGAAAAAATGATCAATTTTTTTTTAAAATAAAGGTTTCCCCTCCTCACCTCCACACCCCACAAAAACATCATCTAGTTGCATAAAAACAATGAGAAATCCAGTGACACCTTAAAAACTAACAAATTACCCACAGACTGTCTCTGCTTTTTCCCTTGTTACCTCAGGCTTGGAATTGTAAGTGTACAGCAACACACCACGCCTCCGTTGGCATAGACACCCAAGGGGAAAGGGGAAGTCCTTATTCCAGCCTTCCTCAGGCAAAACTCCTTCCCAGTATGTTCAGAGGGAGCTACGCCTGAGTGGGCTCTGCAGGGCTGACGAATGAGCTCTCTAGAGTCAGATCTGGTTGCATGCAAGGCAGAGTTTGTCCCTGAAGCACTAGGGCTGGATTCTGCCCCATGCTGGCTCCCCTTTGGGCTGCTCTGGCTACCAAAGAATTCACCTAGTGAATTTGAAGCTGCCCTGAAGCAGCAGTTGGGGATTCCCATGTGGAAGGTAATCACCTGTGGCTTAGCTGGCTTTATTCCACTCTCTCCTAGCCCCCCTCTTGTTGGAAGTAATGGGCCATTGAGAGCCCCTTGGGGGGTCCATTCCAGTGTGTTAGAGCAGCCCTGAGATGGCTTTAGCTTTTGCAGCAGCTGAGCTGGCTTCTGGGTGCCATCGGGATGGAGGGTTCAGGAACCCAAGGTGCACCTGAGGATCTGGCCTCACATTTGGAATCAGGCTCCAGAGAAGGCCAGGCAGTTTCTTGCTAGTATTTGACTGGCTTGCTCTCTAGACCAAGCTATAGTCTCTTTTTTTAAGGCTTATCCTGATCTTTTTACACTTTGGAGTTCAGAGGTCACAACTGAACGAAGCAGGGAAGAACCAGTATATTTTACCTTTGATTGAGGCCCACGAGAGATTTGACTAACTTCTGCACATAGGCATTTTCATTCATCTTGCTGAGTTCACTGTTAAATACCCCGTCGGCATGTCTCTGAGCCCTGGGAGTTTAGAACAGAAAACCAAAATGGGCACAATGCCATGCTTTGGATGGGGTGGGTGTTTAAAATCATCCCTTTGGGAGAGGGGGGAAGCTGGGAGGCAGGACCACAGCTAGCCATTAATAGAAATCATAATTACCTTGGCCCACAATGAGAAACAGAAGCGTTCCAAGTAGGGGTGGGGGAAGGAGGGTGAAAAGGCAAAAGTTCAAAACATAAAAGGAGCAAATATTTAGAGATTTAAATATATTTTAAACTAATCAGAAAGTTAAAATGTCTTATGTTCCTTTCTAGCTAGATTTAGAAGAGCCTGCCCATCACCACGTGTGATGGAATACACCCTGTGTTCGCACCCTACACACTGGTGCAGTAATCTTTCTACAAAGTATGCCTTGTGAGGTATCATTTGAAAACTCATAAACTGCTGGTCAGTTGTCGTGGTAAAATGAGTGTGGCAACATTGTGTGTGAAGTTATAAGTTCCCCTGTATGATGTTATTAACACATGTTCCAAAACCCACAGCACTGCCCAGGCAGAAGTCAGGTCTGTCCTAAACCAAGGAATGTGTGCTTGCCTGAATTTCCATTTAAGCAGTAAACAGAGCCATCAAGCAGGGCGGGAAAACAAAGGAAGTTCAAACAGGTGATTTAAAAACCAACAAGGAATACTCTTCCACACAGACTGTTTGTGGTCTTGGTCACAGCTGGGAATATTTTTCCCAGGGGGACTGAAATTATAAAAAGGAGGGACAAACATCCCCAAGACTTCCTGTGTGATGGTGGGTGAGTCGCTTAGCCTTTCTGTGCTGTAGTTCCCCATCTGTAAAATGGGGAAGGTACTGTCCTATCTCCACAGGGGTGCTGAGAGGAGAAATACAACAAAGACTCTGAGGTGGTAGGGTAATAGGGTACGTATAAGTACCTGAGAGCAGGGGTGCTGGAACAATTTGTATAGTGGAGGTGCTAAGAGCCACTGAACCAAACTGTAAGCCCTGTATATAATGGAAACCTCTTCAAGTCAGGGGGTGCTGCAGCACTCCTTCACCCCAGACCCCTAGTTCCAGCACCTGTGCCTGAGAGAGATGGGATTCTCAAGATTGGGCCACTAGAGTGTCTCGTTGGGGCAAGGATCTCTACAGGTCTACTGAAATATCTGGCATGCTTTGGCATTACGTAAATCAGGTAATGATACTTGGTGTAGCAAAGAACTTCTTCAAAACAAAAAACACACCTCACTTAAATGAATGTTTCACTGTAAAGAAATGTCCAGTGTGCACATACTATCACCCCTGAGGGGTTGTAGGGTCAGACGCTCAGGGGCTCTACTTCAGTGGAGTCACACTGATTTAGCGTGGCTGAGGGCCTGGCACTACCCATGTTTTGTCAGCAGTTAGCTGGACTAAACTAAACTAATCTATACAAAGGCACTCTTAGCGTGGAATAAGCGTATGCACACAGGGAGCAAGCGCAGAATAGCTACTGTGCTTTAAATTAACGCCCTAGCTATTTTGTACTAATTTCCCCATGAATTCGTTATGTAGACAAGAACTAATTTAGTTACACTGGTGCAAACTTGTGTGTAGGCACATAAATTGGTTAAAGAGTGAGTGGGTCATTTCAGTTTAGCTTATTCTGTTCTGACTGCAAAAATAAGAGTGTCCACACAAAAACTTGCACTGGTTTAACCAAATCAGTTAAAAAAAACAAACAGTTGCAACTTCTATATGTAGACAAGACCTTAGTTTTCTAGCTGCTGGATCCTTAGAACAGAAAGTCATGGAAAGAAGGAGGGAAATGGAGTCCCAAAAGGATTCTTACCTTTCCAGAGCAGGAAACGTTGCTGAGAGTTGAGACAGGACAACCACAGAAATAACTAGCTGCCGGAGTCCAGTCAGCAGGGAGGCCATGATGTCTCCTGAAATGAAGCACTAGGTTTTGTGAGCAGTAAAATGAATGACCCTGTTATTTGTTTGGAACAATTTACTGGTTGCACAGCGCCAGATATTGCTGTATTGCTATGCTAATAACACCATTGTAATGACATAAGGTAGTTCTTGCCAACACAGAGAGCATTCTGTGAAACATAAAAGATGAGCAGACCCAAATAATTTGCCCAGTCAGTAAATTACAAGCTGTTTGTATTCTATATGCCCCAGTGAAACCACAGATTGGATGTTTTAATGTTGAGATTCAGCGCAATGTAGAATGAGTAGACTGGTAATACATCTGGGCCATAACACAAAGGAGCAAATCCCACTCTGTTGTAACTGGATCTAAGTCAAAACTCCAGGGATGAATTTGGCCATATATTTAGAAATGGGAGGATTAAAAAAAAAAAAATTCACCACCACTGAATACATTCAGCTGTCAAAATACCTATAAGAAATCCAAGTCTAATATTTCAAACTGTCAGGCAAAAAAGCATATTTATTCAACACTATAATTCATCTGCACAAGCTGGGGGCTTGCCAGTGCTCATAGCCATGTGCAAGCATCCACTTGACACTAGAAAGGGGTGAGTAGCCAGTCTCAGCATCTGCACCTTCAAGGAAAATCTTCAAGCAGATGTTTATACTTGTATTGTTTAATTTTTTTAAAAACCCTGAAAGATGATCACCTGCAGTTGAAGCATGAGATGTTTTATGGACATTGGGGTATAGCCATAGCATAAATAAAGACAAAATCCCTCAGAGAAGGCAAGATCACAGGAAAGCCATGGGAAGAGAAGCATGTTCTACTCCATGCTGGTGAAATGGAGAAGGAGGAAGTGGACAGTGACAGCCTGCAGTGAGTGCTTAATACATGAGAGGTTCCTTTCAGTGAGCTCTGTCCAAGCTGGCTAGATATGTACTGGCCTCCCTGTTCCCCAGAATCCCACAGAAAGAATACCTCAGCTTCACTAAATTCTAGTTAGAAGGATCACCCCTTAACCAGTAGACACCCAAACAGCTCCTTTCTGAAGCCCATGCCATCAGCACAAATTCCTTTAGCTTACTACACATCTAATGGATGGGAATGTGTCTCTCATATATAAGCAGTGGCCCATTCCCCTTGTGTATGCTTATTTTCAGCAGCCTGCTTCTCCGACTGTCATCATCCTGAGCTATACTCGTTATGCACTGCAGGTGAGTTCACAATTTTATTGAACTTACACATTTACGAATGGTGCTATGTGTTCTTATATGCCAGTAGATGGCACACTTTCTATTAATTATATCCATATCTCACCATTATGTGGGTCTTTCACATAGAACCCGTAAAACGTTCCCCAGTCTCTTTCTGTACCATGTTCTAAGAGTTTACAAAAAAGGAAGCAGACACATGCACTAATCTAGACTTTACATTGTTCATCAATGGTGTTTAGAAAGGAAGGATGGCCAACTGGTTAGGGCTTGGGAAACCTGGAGTCTAGTCCCTGCTCCATCACTGATTTCTTGTTGTGAACCTGGCAAATTACTTTACCTCTCTGTGCCGCTGTTCTCATCCGTAAAATGCAAATAATACTTCTCTACTTCACAGAGGTGAGCTGAGGAAAAATAAAGATTGTAATGTGCTCAGCTACTGTGGTGCCATATAATTCCTTTGGCTAGATAAATTAAACCACTACCCAGATCAAAGATATCATGGTTTTCTGCTTGCAAAGAAATAGATCCTAAATGTCAAAATAACACACATCATTTTCTCCCAAATGTCTTGGGTTCAGAACCCTCAGTACATATCTGTGTGTGTGAGAGCTAACAGCAGAATACGTCTGCAGAATTCAGGGTCCTCATGCTTTGGATGCTCATATCAGAATCTGAGCAGATAGTGTGAAAGATATTACTTAAGGTAGCATCCAGTTTGCTAGGAGAGCTGTGAGGAGGACAGAAGTTCTTTTTCACAAAGGATTTTGAAATTTGCCTTTGTTCCGAATCAGAATGAAAACCAAACATTTTTTAAATTGTTTCTGAAGGAAATTGCTAATACAAAATTTTAAAAAATTCAAACCAAAAAGCCTCTTGAAAACAAAAAATCAAAATGTATTGTTCTGAAAATGTCAAAATGGGATATTGTTGGAACTTTTGCCCCATTTTTCTTCTGAAACAAAATTCCAGCGAAATCAACCTAGTTTTCAATTTCAACAGAACCATGTATTCTGACAGAATATGGTTTCCCTGCAATTCCTCTGAAGAGTTTACTATCCAAGGAGAGAGAAGTAGAGAGAACCAAACGGAACAATGGACAATTTGCATGCAACATATATGCAAACTAACTAGATTCACCATAAGCAACACAGCATGTGCAGAGGGGAGGGGCCTTGCAGATGAGTTCTGAGAGGTTGTACGCTGCACAGGCGGCCCCATGGAAGAAGGCACAGAGATGACTGGTGAGAAGTTGACAAACAAGGATCAGATGTCATTGGTCTCTGCCTTTTCGCATGCAGACAAATCTTGCTATTGGTCAGAAAATTATTCAGCCCTCTCTAAACCCTTGATTTTTGGAATTGATTCACTGCCTTGCTCTTGCTCTGCCATGTGAAGATTTTTCATTTACCTTACATTTATTTTTAACAGCTGACCCATTATTCTCTTACTATAACCAGGGGGAATAAAAATCATGAGCTAGGGCCACTGGATAACCATATTCTACATTGCAAAGAAAGACAAAACACTGAAATTCATGAGAAATGTGCCCCTCTGTCTAGTTCACCTCCCATTCAGCACCATTAACAAATGTCAGCATAGCTTTTCAATACTTACTGTGCTATGTTCACACAGGGCTTCTTCACTCTCTCACACCCGCAATATGCCACTAATCCATCGTTGCCTGCATCCCCTATAAATATTTAGCCCTTATCAGGTGCACTAAATTAGGTAAAGATGGAAATGAGAGTAACATTTATTAATGGCATTGATATCCTGGCAGAAATGTATTTTTAATTGCATTGTAAACCCAAGCAGGTAGGTACAGTGGTTTGATTGACCATTTTGCCAGTGTATGTTGGTTCCTGTTTCGGGCATATAATAAAACTAATTTGTCAGACAAACATCCCTGGACTGATACTGATGATATCAGTAATGACTAATTGGTTTTGAATGTCACCAGCATGACCTCTCTTAGCTTTAACTGCCTGTTTGATGGGACTTTAATACAGTTTCCCTCCTTTTTGTTAGAGTTTTGTTTGCAAATAGCCGAGAGAGAGTGTGTGTGTGTACATACAAGGAACGCTCTTGATATGTGGACATATATTAGAATAATTTGCATGAAGTAATTGTCGAGATTCAGTATCTGCACTGTGGGTGAGGTTCTGGAACACCCTCCCACTAGTAGTTGTGGAGGCAAACAACGTAACTGAGAGCTGGAAAAATTTATGAGTGCAGTTGCCTGATGGAGTTGCTTGTGATGGTGGGGGGCAGGGCTGGGACTCACTTAAGTTCCTAAAACTCATGCTTCAAAGTTTCAGCTGGCCACCAGCAGGGGTCAGGAAGAGATTTCCCCCCCACACCCCCGTATCCCCCAAATGTTTTCTGTGAGGGATTTTTATGTCCTTCCTCTGAAGCATCAGGGATAGCCACAGCTGTAAGTGGGATATTGATGGGGTTGGCTGGGGCTCTGGGGTGGCAGTGAGGTGATGGGCTGGCTGGTCCCTGCTCACATGTGCAGGGTCTAACTGACGGCCATAGGTGGGGCCTGGAAAGAGCCCCCAGATCAGCTTGGCAGTGAGCGTGGGGCAGGGGGTTCATCCTTCTCTGCAGCATATGGGTGGTTCACTTGTCAGCATTATCTGAGTATATCTCATTCATTGTCCTGCCATCGTAGGGGCCTCGGGCACTGTTGCACCTCGATCCCTCCTATCCTCTGCCTCTATCACATTATAATCTAGTCTCCTGTGGATTGTAATACTTTGGTCTAATTTCAGTTGCTGGGATTAATGTGCAGGAGCTGGGTAGTGTTGGTGACCTGTGATACACAGGGGAGGTTGGACTAGATGATCTAGTTGTCTCTTCCGGTCTTAAACTCTGACTCATTTGATGGCAAACCTTGACTGGTCTTGAGTAGGAATAACCCTGGCTTTGGAATAACAAGGCTGTTACCGCTGAGACTGGAGTTGCCTGGACAGACCTGGGAAGTGTCAGTTCCTGGAACAGTAGAGTTTACTGCCACTCAGCAGTGGGCTGCCTAGTTAGAATTGTGTGGGAATTGGGCATAGGCCTAATCAAAATACACTGACGTCAGTGGAAAGACTCCCATTGACTTCTGTGCCCTTTGGATCAGGCTAGGTTCAATCAATGTTCTTAAAGGGCTGGAAAGAGAGAGAAAATAGAATTATGCGCTTTCCTTGTATCTTCATGACATTTTAGATAGCTTGAAAGTATTTTTCATTTAAAAAAAACAAATCTCCTTGTCCTCTACCACAGAAGTTTGAGGAATATTAAGTCTTGTCTTCCCTGTTTTTTTTCTGGAGGATTCTTTGGAGGAGTAGAGGATTGGAGCTTTCTCAGCTCTCAGCTGAAGAGATGGCAAGGACCTGAATTTCCACAAAGAGATCCTTTATCCTGACTGTTTGGCACACATTAGAGTTAATTGAGAGTTAACAAAAACAAACAGATAACAGAGTTGTAAATAATCTGATAGCGGGCCAGAATGTGACTCTGAGAGTTTGGCTACACTTGCAGCTGTACGGC
>NC_133772.1:38164179-38166081 GCF_003597395.2 Chelonoidis abingdonii
CTCTTGCCCTTCCTTTGGTGCCCCCCACAGCTCTGCCATTGCGCCCCCTTACTATTTGGCAGCACCCCCCTACTGCTCCCATCCTGGGTCCCTACACAGCTC
Source organism: Chelonoidis abingdonii (assembly GCF_003597395.2). NCBI lineage: Eukaryota > Metazoa > Chordata > Testudines > Testudinidae > Chelonoidis > Chelonoidis abingdonii. The sequence continues at coordinate 38,164,282 of NC_133772.1, forward strand.
TGGGAATGCAATTCCTGCCAGGCCTGCAACCCCCCTGTCACTGCTGTCCTGAGTCCTGTCAGTGTATGGGCCTGTGAAGTGAACCAACCCCTGCTTGAGGACATGGCTGTATGTGCAGAAGCGTGGTGGTGCACTTGCAAGTCACACAACAGGAACTTCACCCATGTGACTGTCCCAGTGCCTCTCAGACCTTCCCATCTTCACTTGTTCTTCTCCTCAGCCTTGAAAGCCCCTACCCTACTTCAGTGACCCTCCTTCCGGCTGAAGAAGGATGGATGCTGTTCCCAACATGACCAACAGGGTCACTGCCAGCCCAGGAGAAAATGGCCAAGTTTAAGCATGGATCACGGAACCCCCTTGGTAGCTCTCAGTGCTACAACTATGGGCTTGTCTACACTTCAAATGCTACAGTGGCACAGCTGCACAACTGGAGCGCTTCAGAGTTCTCCCTTTGGCATAGGTATTCCACCTCCCTGAGAGGCAGTCGATGGAAGAATTCTTCTGTTGGTCTAGCACTGTCTACAATTGGCTTATCTACATTGCTCATTGGTGCAGATTTTTCTCACCCCTGAGCGACATAGTTAAGCCAACATAGTTTGCTAGCACAGACCAGGCCTAGATTGCAAATTGTAGAAGGTTTCAGGGTCCTTCACACAAAAGCTGCTTTGCACCAGCTCGGGAGTTGGCCCTTGATATTTAGGGGTAGTGTCATCACCTGAGAGCTGCTCTGCTGAAACTGCTTAAGTGCGGTTTGATAATCCATCCCACTGCCCAGAGTGCAGTTAAAACAGATGGTGCCATGTTGTTTCCCACTGTCATTCAGAATGGCTAAGGAAAGGCAAGGATGTGAATGCAATCTCCTGTAACAAACAGAGCTAACTGTGTGATGGCACATGTATAACTCAGTGACATGTACTTAAAAAGACAGATTGTGAAATCAATCAGGATGTGCAGTCAGCAGGCAGAGTTGCAAGGGCTATGTAATGAAGAATAAAAGCCATGCGGAAGTAGGGCTGGAGGGAAGGGTGGTGCTTTGACTCCGAGGAGGTGAGTGGAACTATGGTGACTGCTCCAAAGCTACTGTCAAAGGCACCATTGTGCAAAAGGCAGATTTGCCCAAACTGGTCTGTTCTGTTGCGGATGGAGTGTATTAAAGCTGGAGGAAAGGCCTCTCAGTCTCACCAGACACATAGCAAACCCATAGGCGGAGAGAATTCTTTCCTCTCCTACCTCTTCATTAATGAAATCAGTGCTACTGTTTGTGTCAGCACTTTAACAGCTTTGCTTGCCGGCCATTTTGTGTTCCTCTCTGGCCTCATTGTGCTGCTCTAGTGGCTTTAAAGGGGCTGTGAAGGTAATGGAACCTGTCCTCCAGGATTTCCCCAGTGCAAGGTCGGGAGTGCACGTCCAGGATGGTATGGAATTGTTATGTGTGCTCTATACCACTTCCTTTTGCAGCCCCCAGTGTAGGGCAGGGTGTCAGTGGACAGAAAGGTTTGGAGTGGACATGGCCAGACCACACTGCACACCAGCTAATCCTAGCTGATGCAACAGCTTCTAATGGGTTGTTACAAGCATGGAGGCAGCATTACGTTGGGGGCGGGGGCAGACCCCCCCAGCAGGGTACTGAATATGGAAGGCACAAAGAGAGGAACTCCCCAGCTGTCCTGTCCAGCCCCTTTTCACTGCAGATGTGACCTGAATTGTTTAAAAATGGGCTTGTCCGGCTCTGGTCTTATTTCAGATTAGAAGATGGCATCAGGTGGGGAACATGAAGGGTGTTTTTCTGAAGATGTAGAG
>NC_133772.1:38168752-38188680 GCF_003597395.2 Chelonoidis abingdonii
GAAGAAGTGAGTTTTTTACCCACAAAAGCTAATGCCGAATAAATCTGTTAGTCTTTAAGGTGCCAACGGACTCTTCGATGTTTTTGTAGATACAGACTAACACAGCTACTCCCTGATACAAATAACATAGGCACTAATATATGTAATATCTCTTCTGGTTTCTCCATGGCAGAGCTGTGCATTAATGCTTCCCACTGGTCTAGCACTACAGGAGGGTGTAAGCATCTGTAATGTGATCCTCAGGCTGTTTGCTGCATGGGGAAGAGGATAAATCACTTTGGAGAATTAATTCTCATTATAAACAGGATATGCTCCTCTTTCTGGCTGGCGGGAAATCCTCTCCCAGCTGTGCTGCGCCAGCAAAAACCAAAATGGCTACAAATAGCTGCTAACTGCTTTTGATTTATTATGACTGCATCCCTATCTAAAGTGCATTCATGAGCTCAAGAGAGAGAAATATCTGACTGTGAAGGGATTGGCTTTGCAAAAATGATTGCTTTGTGCAGAAAGAGGCATAGTTAGATGCTCAAACAGCGTGTTTGCAAAGTCTGCAACCCCTTAAAATCAGCTGCATTTCCAGTCTCCAGCTGCTTCCCTTTACGTGCTTACTGGGTACAAGTCTGTACTGTTGCTGACGTCTGCCAGTGGCTCTATAGTTAAGCTTGCAATTTTCAGTTTAAAGTCACCTTAGTGACCATTCCTAATTGTTGTTATTTATTTATATTGTGGAAGTGCCTAGCAGACCCAGTTGTGGATCAGGACCCCATTGTGCTAGGCTCTGTAGAAACACAAGACAAAAAGATAGTCGCTGCCCCAAAGGCCTTAAAGTCTAAGCAACTGTTCCAATAATCAATATGCAAACCCTGATATCCAAGATTTAAATGACTAGTGATTTTGGCTTCCTAACTTGTGACACGATAAAGGGGTCTGATTTTCAGAGGGCAAGTGCTTGGCATTAAAAAAACACAACAGGCCTCTCTATCTGTTAAGCTAAAGGAGAACTCCTCTGGCTGTGAGATGGTAGCAGACTGTGTAGTGACTGACACCAGCCTTTAGGGGGAGACAGTGTCACTTGCTAAGCCAGGGTATTGCATATAGTCAGTGGGTCCTGCTTACTGGATTGAAGACTGTTGGTAAGACATTAGGATCTGGTGCTTAAAGCTGGTCAAAAAACAAGGAATGAAACATTCACTTTTTTTCAAAAATGTTGTCTCATTTTTACGTTCAAATTCAAAGTTTTGTCTAAGTTACAAAAGTCAGAAAATTTTGACAAGCTCAACAGATGTCAACAAAACAAGGGGGGAAGATTATTAACATTTCATCAAAAATCATTCCCCATTATTTTTAATCTAAATTCAAAAATGTTCACTGAAATTTGACAAATTTTGATTGGCTCCCTTTCGCCACAGGAGATTTTGTAAGTGGGTGAACCAGTACAGTCATAGTTTTTGAAGATTTAATGCCTGACGGAACCAGTAGGTCTAGTCTGACCTCCTGTATTGCACATGCCATAGAATTTTATGCAGTTACTCCTGTACAGAGCCAAGTTACTTGTGTTTGACTAAGGCAGATGTTGCACAAAGGCATCTGGTCTTGGTTTGAAGACATCAAGAGATGGAGAATGCACCACTTCCCTGGGTAGTTTGTTCCAGTGGTGAATCACTCTCACTATTAATTTTGTGCCGTATGTCTAATTTAAATTTGTCATGATTTAGCAGAGTTGTGAAAGTTGAAAGATCTTTTCAGAGTGCATTGAAAACCCTTCTTTCGTTGAGAGAGGAGTCAGGTGTTCTTAAAACAGCAAAGAGTCCATGCATTTTATTTTCAAAGAGGTAGGAGGAAGCTGGCAACCCCAACAAAGACCAGCCTGAAATGCACTGTCCTGCTTATTATAGATTTACGTGGAAAAGAACGGTAGGCAGATTGCATAACAGTAGCAATTTTGCAGATGATGCTTTCCCAAAGAGATGAGGTGGATTTCTCTAGCTAAATGTATCAGATAAAAGGCATAGGCTTGACCTTAAGAGCACTCTATCCTCTTTTCATTGTTCTATATGGTTAAGCTAGCACAATCCTTTTGCCCAGATATAAGAATACTATTCACCATCCCACTTAAGGTATTTGCATGGCTTTACTGAAAATTGGGAAAGGATAGGAGAGTCTCTTCCCCCCCCCCAACCCCTCGTCTCTTAACATTCAATACCTTAAATGCAATGAATAAATAACTAGATAAATAAGGAGTTCTCTGTTTTCCTGTAAACCCTGCCAGCTCTCTGTCTTTGCATTCTTGCTGCTCATTCAAACTGGCTCGTGATCAAATCCTCTATTACTTGTCTCAAGTGAGCCTGCCAGGCCTACTTTCTTTTATTGGACCAACTTCTGTTGGTGAGAGAGGCAAGCTGTCAAGCTTACAGAGAGCTCTTCTTCAGGTCTGGGACTGACAGGGCTACAACTACACTGTACAGGCCTTCTTTCAGCACTTTGGCATGTTGTCAGATGCCAACTTCTTGGTGGCGACTTGGCCATTCTGGTGTCATGACACCAGACATCCTCTGAGCAGCCAACAGCAGATCTGATTTCTCAGGCATGACAGGAGAGGTCCCTCAGGGTGTGTTGGAGCTGCAGATCTGTATATACACCTTCGTGCTCAGGACACACCTGGAATGAGTTGTGGTGGAAGGCAGTGAAGCCAGTTTCCTTCACACCCTGCACTGTCGATTCCATTTTCTCTGGGCAGGTTCTCTCAGTTAACCTCGGTTTCTTTTTCTGGCTCCTCCAAACTGACTGGGCTATTGGTGTCTCTTCAGGGGAAGGCAGAGGGAGAGAACTTCTGTCAAGTGCCTTGACATCTTCAGCTGAGGTCAAATAGCCTGGCATCCTTCACCAGCCATTTTAAAAAATAAAGAATTTGGACACACACAGAAATAGAAGGAAGTGAATGGCGTTTTTCCAGGATGCCAGCCTGAATGTGGAAAGAGTAAAACAAGCCCCCACTGTTACAGAACCTGGGCGGGTGTAGCATTTAGCGGGTGCCTGATTCCTGCAATTTACTGAAAATTACAACCATGCACACTGCTCATTTTTCAACCCACAATCAGTCATCTCCTGTCCCTCGGCATCGCTGGCTTCACACTCCACGGCTGCCTCTGAGGCCCCCAGTCGTGTTCTATTTAAAAACACACCACAGATGAGGAGTTCATTTAGAATGCAGCTTTTCTGAGGAGAACTCTTCCATTCCAAGGGGATGTGGCTGGCAACAGCCCTGTTTAACTTCCTCCTCCTTCATTCCTGCCCCGGGGAGCCTGCTTTTCAATATGCCAGCTGCCACTGCTGCTCTGTTGGCATCATTGTCTTCAAAAAAGCTTTGGGTGCCAGTAGAAGCTGTGTTGCTAAGACCACCCCTCCCTTCCCAAACCCTTGCTTTGATCCTGAGCTGCTTCTGTCAGAAAGTACATCAGCCATGGCTTTGGTGGGGCAGAGTCAACCAGTCAAACATTCTCTTCCAGGTGCCCGTGATTTATGAGCATCTTCTCCATGCTGGCTGTCCTCCAACAGCTTCCCCATGCTATTGTGCTAGCACAGGGCCATCAATCTCCATTGCAATCCCTCTCCCTGGGATACTGTCTGCTTGCTATGGATGTTTGCTGACTGGCCCTGCTGTTCTTGACACTTCCTCTGCTTTCCATCTCTCCTAGAACCTAGGCTTTCCTCTTTCCTAGGGCATTTGAGGCAACCTGGAGTTTTGCCTGGGAATGGTATTGATGAGCATGACTGAACCTCTAGTTAGGAAAACCATTCAGCCATGCAAAGACACAATGGCACCAAAAAGCAGCCCAGCCACACTGGAAAAGGACTGTTTCAATGGTCAAGTTAAACATCAGCACCATTTCTCCACTAATGGCACACCCAGCCCTGTTGTCATTAGGACCCAGCAGACGCCTAGTGGGTGAGGAAGAATCAGCTGGCTCTTCTGCTGGTGCTGCTGAAGTTGCCCTGCCCAAACACAAAACAGCTTTTCTGCCTAGACTCATTAGAGTCAAAGTCTGTGCCTCATGTACCCATTCTCTTCAACAGGTGGGATCCACAGCTGGGCTATGTCTCCTACTATGAGCCATGCCCAGAGATTCCATGACTGACAGCTTCCCTCACCAAAGGGGAGACGGGGTGCATATATGAGATGTAGTCTAGCTGGGGCCCTAGCTATAGAAGAAGAATGGGACATAAGGAGCAAACTATATACTCCCATTTGTCAATTGGAACCTTTGTTCTGGCAAAAAATTTTTTCTGAAAACCTCAAATTTCCCAAGAGCATGTGATGAATAATTTTTTTTTACATGGAAATTTCAATGGGGGAAAAATAATTGGACCAGCTCTATTTGCAATCTGATAGCAGGGAAGTGCAGCGAATCCCTACCTGAAAGCACAGCCCCCTTTCCTCTCCGGAGCACCTGCATAGTGCGTTTCTCTGTAGTGGGAGAGAAGATCACATTATCAGTGGATTCTTCATGCCACTTGATGGAAAAATCTAGCTCTAACAGGTGATAGCCACAAGAAACCTCTGAGCAATCAGGCTCCTCACTGCTATTTAGCCAATGCTCCTTCCCAGTTCAGTGCTCCATGTGGGTTTGTGAATCTTACCCTAATGTCTTCCTATTTTCTTCACCATGAATGAATGGAGAGAACCTTTTTTCAGATGGGTGAGTTGTTTGGGAGGAACGGTGGGAAAGTGAGTTGTTTCTTAATATTAATGCTGGCGAGCAGTGACGTGCGATGGCATTTTTTATAAGGCTCTGCAACAAAAATTTAGGGGACAGTAAAAAGATTTTTTTCTAAAGTATAATAAACCAAATGCATTCATTTTGGCATATACTAGTAGCAAAATATAATGAAAGCTAAGAATAGACATATTGTTGGTTTCTTATTCTTTCTACTGAAATCAAAAATCCATCTTCTTTTTATAGAAACTCCTCAATGACCAAAGTCAGGATATCTGGTAAGCGTGCGCAGATACCTATCTTTGTTTGAATCATGGACATTTCAATTACTCTACACTTGAATGCCTTTATGGGCCCTCAGACAAAAGTTTCATAGATAAACTCACCTAGGAACTCCGTACATGTTTTCCCTATAGGCTTATCTCAACTGATTTATCTGCTATGTGGATGTTTTAGCAGCTGCATGGTATGATAAAATGCAGACCTCAAAACAGCTGTTAAATATCTTTAGGTGCACTTAATTAATCATCGACTGCCAGACAACATACAAAGACATGAGTCTCATTAATGAGTATCAATCACTGAATCATGCAAAGATGCTGTCTTTCTTTTACTTACAGAATGGAAATCCCCACTAAAATCTTTGGTATTCAGTTCTACATTTCTGCATCGCCTTCTTTAGTGACAGTCCAAAAATGGGCATCCTCCGTGTGGTGTGACCTCACACATATGGTGACATTGTGAAGTCACGTTTGCCAATGGAGGAGTATGCATCTCCATGTGTGTTCATGAGCTAGAATGGAATGTCCTGCAGGTTGGCAGTTGACCAGTAGGCCCCCAATCCAGTTTGTGCATTCAATGCATTTTATTGTGTACAATAGAAAGCATGCTGTCATAACAGATAGCTAAGGTTAATTTCTTTCACCTGTAAAGGTTAACAAAGGGAACCAAACACCTGAACCAGAGGACCAATCAGGAAAAAAGATTTTTAAAAGCTCAGGGAGTGAATTTTGGGTCTGTGCTTTTGTCTTTCGTCGGCTATGAGAGGATCTTTCTATCTTCAAGCTTATAATCTTCAGTTTCCAAGTTGTGAGTAAAAGGTAGAAAAAAACAATAGGCTTTTTGTATTTTTTTTTGTATTACATGTTGTGTAGTTGCTGGAATGTTTTAAATTGGTATCCTTTTTGAATAAGCTGTTTATTTTCATTTTTCTTTTAAGAAATTGACCTATATACTGTTTCTTGATACAGAGAGCATTTTATGTCTTTTCTTCTATTATAAAGCTTTCTTTAAGACACTGTTTGGTTTTCTCTGGAGCTAAGGAACGAGGAAGGGAAATTCTGCTTTGTGTTAGATCTACGGAGGTGGATCTGAACGGCCTCAGGGGAAAGAAAGGAGGGCGGAGGGGAGAGATACTTACATCCAATCGGTGCTTGTGTTATTAACGGACTTGAAGCTGTATCTTCCAGGGGAACCTGGGAGGGAGTAAAGAGGAGACAAGGGGAGGAGGTTATTTCCTTTTGTGGTAAGACTCAGGGCTTCTGAGTCTTGGGGTCCCCCAGAGAAGGTTTTGGGGGACAAGAGAGGGAGCCACACCCTGGAAATCCTTGGCTGGTGGCAGCGATATCAGATCTAAGGTGGTAATTAAGCTTAGAGGGTTCATACTAGCATCTTATTTTCTGTACTCTAAGGTTCAGAATTAGGAATTATGCTTATGATACATGCCTCTGTTGGTGAGATGTGCCCTGCAGACTAAAGTGTGTGATAGATAATTCCCTTTCCTTCAGACCATGTTATATCTTGCTCTAATGGCTCCACGACTCCTTCATTGCTGGACCTTTGCTCCACGCATTGCATGAATACTAGGGTATATAGAACAACAGTCCATGAATGTTTAACTGGCGTGGCACATTCCTGGTGTTTGCTGTGTGACATCAAACTGCCAATGAGTAGTACCACCTGTCTTCACTGCTCTAGCTGTCTGGTAAGAATAATGTTTTCTTTCCTTGCCTGTCTGGATATGGCTGGAGATAAGCCAACAGCCAACAGTTCCTGTTTGCCAGTGATATTCAAACAGCAGATGAACAGCAGCAATGGCTTTAATTTATCGTTCCATGTTTTTTTTTTGGTTCACAAGCAATAAAAATAAGTAAAAGCCCTTCTAATGGGACCAGTGCCATATCCATCAAAGCATATGTTCCCCCTGGGAGAGAAGGGGCTTGCATAATCTCCAGCGCACGGGTCCATGAGAGGAAGCATCAGATGGGGTGGTCACAGAACAATGCTTACTGTAAGGAGATGCAGGGCCGGCGCTTCCATTTAGGTGACCTAGGCGGTCGCCTAGGACACCAGGATTTGGAAGGGTGGCATTTTGCAGCCCTCGGCGGCAATTGGGTGGTGGGGGGTCCTTCCGCGCTCCAGGTCTTCACTGGCAATTCTGCGGCGGGTCCTTCACTCACTCCGGGACCTGCCGCTGAAGTGCCCCGAAGACTGGGAGCGCAGAAGGCCCCGCCCCCACCACAGAATTGCCGCCAACCGGGAGTGCGGAAGGACCCCAGCCTAGGGTGCCAAAAACCCTGGCGCCGCTCCTGAGGAGATGTGGGACCAGTCCTGACTTGCTGTGTGAGACTGAGCAATCCATGTTAACTGTATTGTGCCTCAGTGTGTCCATCTGTAAAACAGAGGAAATAATGTGTCCCCCACAGGAGTGTTGTGAAGCTTTACAGAACAGACACTGGTAACTGACTGGCTTTGAGATCCACTGATGGGAGGTGCTAATGCAGTGCAGTTAGCTCATTCCTCCCCTCATGATGGAATGTGCCTAGTCAAGCAACAGCTCATTATATATAGTTATTTGTCTGTCTTGTAAACTCTTTGGCGCAAGACCTGTCTTCTCTTATGTGTTTATACAGTGTCTAGCATAATGGAGGCTCCAATCCTGGCTTGAGGCCTTTATGTATTACTGTAATACAGTTTGGTTTAGCCTGGACTGCTGTGCCTGTGGGCTCAAAATGCTTTGGTTTCACAATCAGCCTGAAAAAGACAGAGGTCATGTACCAGCCAACACCAGGCCACCAGCATCATGAGCACCATGATCCCATCATCATAGCTGGCAACACACCCCTCAATGTCATCAGGAAATTCTGCTACCTGGGTAGCCTACTTTCTAGCAACATCATGTTGGAAGATGAGATCATTCAGTGCCTGGCAAAGGCCAGCTTGGCATCTGGCAGCCTCACCCACAACAGCTCTGGAGGAAGCATGGAGTCTGCCTCAGAACCAAGATAAAAATCTACCTGTTGTACTCACCTCACTCTCTACAGCTGCAAGACATGGACACTCTAGCGATGCCACATCAAACATCTGGAGAGCTTCCACCTTCTCTGCCTAAGATCCATCCGCAACATCAACAGGACAGAATCCCCAACACTGAAGTCTTGGAGAGGTGCCAAATCCCCAGCATAGACAGCATGCTCATCAGGCTCAACTTTGCTGGGAGACATGTGGTCCACATGGCATGTCCCGCATACTAAAAGTGCTGCTCTGCAGCCAGTTGAGCATGGGAATCCACTCTAAGGATTGACTCATCCTCAGATATAAAGACACCTTGAAGGCCAACCTTAGTGCATGCAAGATAGGCATTAAAACCTAGGAACATGTTTCACTGCATAGACCCAGATTGAGAGGTCGTTGCTATGAGGCCATGTCTACTTTCGAGGGGTGGCATGTGAGGTCTCTGCAGGACAAAAGAGCACATCGTAAGGTCAATACCTCAAACCCTCCTGCCAACAGCAACTACACTTGCAAGATAAGCAACTGTACTTGCAAATCCAGGATTGGATTTGTATCTCATGTACTAAGCCAAAAAAACAAATAAACCCAGAACCCAAGCCAATACTAGTTGAACATTCATCTGTCGAAGCAATGGGAGAATCCATTCACCCAATACAATTATTTGATAATAATTAATAGTAATTACTAATCATGCCACAACATCACAGAAACCTGCATTGCTTGTTAAACATAGCAGGCTAGACCTCTATATAGCTATACTACCTCAACATAGTCTACTTCCACATTGTCTAATTTAGAGAATCCGAATGCATCAGGGGGATAAAAGTTGTGTTGTTTTTTTTTTAAAAAAAAAAGCTGATTTTTAATTTAAATTATATACAAGGTTGATTTTTTAGAAAACCCCATTTAAAATAAATTTGAAAATTGACAACCTACATTAAGACTTACATTGATACAATCTATTAAAATCATTTAAAGAAAAATAAATTAAGCTAGTACCTATTTCCTGCCAATTTAAAGAAAGTCACCCCACTGAACTGGTGGAAGTCCCTGGCTAAGTATCTGGAGCCAGAGATTGCTGAGTGCTAACTACCTTTTCACGGCAGGAACCCCTTCTGCAGGTAGAGAGAGAATATTTCTTCATTTCAGTTTATTTGACAGTTCAGTATAATGATCATTCATTCAAAGTTAAGAACTCAATTGGGAGTTGAAAAAAGTCGAAAACTTGTTTTCCTCTCTGGCCATCTAGTGATTTAAAAACCAGCATGGGATAGAGTCACAAAAGGGATTTTAGGGGGCCTAACCGCCACTGTTTCGGACAAATAAATTTTACAGTCATTGGAGCAGAGGGACTGGATCCTGGTTCCATCCACTCGCAAGCTAAGTGTTCTACCCAACTGGCTACAAAGTTGTTTGCTTTTTCAGTGCTCCTTTCTCTTCTCTCTCTGCCCCAAGAATTTTTCAATTATTTATTTCAGCAGTGGAACAGCTCAACAGGAGAGAACGAGGGTGCCCAGTACAGTTCCAGAGCCCAGTGTTAAAGGCACTTCCTATATGACTGGGAGAGATCCCCTCTTCAAAATCCTCCCCCCTCACTGGGCACGGACTTGGAACTAGCAGTCATCCCACATCCCAGATGAGTAACTAACCACTAGCATTATATAGGAAGAGCTTCTGCTAAACTACAGTGTAGGTTCCCTAACACCCAGTGAGGGTGTGGCACCTGGAGGGCTTGTCTACACTAAAAAATAATGTTGATGTAAGTCAACGTACAGCCACCGCACTAATGAAAGCGGTGGTTCACGTCCACTACTTGCTCCTTCTGTCAGCGGTGCAAAATCTCACCAGGAGCACTTCCACTGACTGAGTGGGGCCATTGTGGGGACATCCTGACAGCTGAAGCTGGCAGCCCTGGGGCTGACAGCCTCAAGCCCCACATAGGGGCTCAAGCGCCCTCTTCTCCTCTTCCTCCCCGCCCCCGCCCCGGTGCTGACAGCCCAAGAGAACTTCTCTCCATTGGTGCAGGTAGTGTCTACAATGAATGCTGATTAAAATCATGAATTTAATCACTTTGATTTAAATGATTCCATCCGGAAACCCACACCCTTTATTTTTTGTTCCTCCAGTGCCTGGATGAAATTCTTCCCTGTGCATGAGGGTTAGCTGAAAGAGAATGCACCACTTATGCGCCTTCTTAAGATTTAATGTTGAAGGCACAGGTCTTGTGCTGGCCAATGCACAGAAGAAATTTCATCCTATTTGACAATGGTTGATTTTAAGAGTCTGTTGCAAGATACTTTGTGCACTTCACCAGCTTGATTTTTCCCCCCCTCTTTAAAAGGCAAAAATAGGGGTAGTCAACTACTTTGTTGTAGGGTCTCAAATTTCACTTGTCAAGGTATAGGCAAGATCCAGACTCCAGAGGAAATTAATAAAAATAATAATAACAAGATAAATAATAATTCAATAAAAAGATTTCAAGATCTGTTTCAAAAGTGTCTGGTTGCTGGATTTGGCCCACAGTCTGCCTATGACTACCTGCCCTTAGAAGTCTGCAATGATGAATCTGCCAGGGCAAGGTCTCCGTGCTCCTTTGAACCTAATCATTAATGATGTCAAAGATAGGAAGTGATATTGATGGGAGTGTAGAACCTTTTCACAATGAAGGTTACTGATTTGAATTGAGACAGGTGGGAAAAGACTGAAAGTTTTCATCTGTAGGCCCTGTTTGGTGGCCTAAAGGGGAATGAATGTGGGTAATTTCAATCTGCTCTGTAGATAGACATTCACATCACACAAAATCCACATCATAATACCCTTGTGGGTCTTTAGTCCTCCTCTCCACTTGAACCTAACTGTTTCTCCTTGCTGAAGAAGAAGCCTGTGTCTTTGGGCCTCAGGGTTTCATTATATGGGTAAATTGATTTTCTGGGGGGTTGCTCTCTCGTCATGGGTCAAATCCTTCAGCTGTGGAAATTGACAAAGTTTCTATTGCCTTCAGTAAGAATTGTGCTGATTTGCACTGCTTGAGTTTGACCTCAGGCACGTGACAAGGAAAGGGAAGTGGATGGTCTCAATTATGGGAGGGGAGCTGGCAATCCCTGCCCTGGCAACACACAGACACTCCCTGGCCCTCTGAGTCCCTAGCAGGGCTGGTGCAACCCATTAGGTGTCCTAAGACTGTCGCCTTAGGGCGCTAGCATTGTGGGGGGCCGGCATTTCGGGTCCTTCTGCGCAAAACCATGAAGGCAGGATCTCAGCTGTCCTGGTAGTCGTTGGCATTAGGCGGAGAGACCTGGGGCAGGGGGCGCAGGGAAGGCACATGCAGCAAGTAGGGGAGCGCGGCACGCAGGGGAACACTCTGCCCCAGCTACCTCTGCTCCGCCTCCTCCACGAGCAACGCCCGCTCTGTCTGCTTGCCCTCCCTCCCAAGGCTGCGGCGCCAAACAGCTGTGGCACCGCAAGACTGGGAGGTGGAAGAAGTGGAGCAGGCAACAGCGTGCTCGAACGGAGGAGGCTGGAGAAGAGGTGGAGCTGGGTGAAGGAGCTGCTGCACTGCTCCCCCCGGCCGGGAGAACATGCTGCGGGTGGGGGTTAGGGAGGGCACCTCAGGGTGGAGGGGGGGAAGCTGGCCGCAGGGGGGAGGCCTCAGGGGTGTAGGAGAGAGGGTGAGAGCTGCCACAGGGCTCGGAGGGGGCGCAAGGTGGAAGTTTCGCTTAGGGTGTGAAACTCCCCTGCACCCCGCCCTGGTCCCTAGGGCACAGCTGTGACCTACTGAAAGTGTGATAAGGAAGAAGAGGAGTGTGGGCTAGCCCTAAACCAGACTTTCACAGGGTGTGTAATCCCTTTAAGATAGTGGTGGGCATGGCGCCTTGACTAGCCACCCCTCTCTGTGGTGAGAAAATGGCCAATAAGCAGCTAGTTGAAGGAAGAGCTGCCGGAACCCTGAATCGGGAAAGGGCCTTGCCACATGTGGCTACAAGAAATGCCTGACTCGGAATAGGTCTTGTGTAGGGAGCTGCAGACGGCCTTAGGAGGTTATCCAAGGCCTGGCTTCCCTGTTTTGGCTTTGAACTGCCCACATCTCTCTGGTAAAATGGGGAGGAATGATACGCATTACTGGTGGAAGCTTCATTGATCTGCAAGCTGCCGGGAGACTTGGCCTGCTGCCTTACCAGGAAAGGGGAATAACTGAGGTACTTAGGGTATGATTCCAGGTTTGGGGAGACTCTGCTGTACATAACTATGTTGCCTATCAAACAGTGTGAACATTGCTACTGTTAAGAGAGGCAGCGATATAATGCCCTCACCAGCATCTCTTTTGGCCTGAGCACATCCCTGCCAGGTCAAGCAGCCTAATGGAAACTTAAATTCTTTTTGCAGGCAGAGTAATAATCAAAGCAGAAAGAAACGGGGAATGTCAAATACCTTCTGACCGCTTCAGGACACTTCCCCTGTGAGCTTGTAAACATGCACTATCATCACTTAAACTTCCTGATTCCCTCAAACTGTCCCAGTACAGAACACTCCTTGGCTTCCTTGAGAAAAAAAACATAACAGATGACAGGGCTCCAGATTCCATCACTCAAATGGGGACCATTCTGAGTCCCTGGAGGGGACAGTCCTTAGGACAAAGGTCGCCGGCTAGTAGTTTGGGCATTGGAATATAGTAATAGCTTGTCGTCATTATTTTAGGGCAGCCACTCTAAATGTGAAAGGAATTCAGCCTGTTATTGATCCGAAGAAAGTTCTTTCATATTTTAAGACAAGAAGACAAATGCTTCTTTCTCCAGAGAGCTTCTTAACGCATGCTGAGCACCAGATATTGCAGAGGGTCAGATGGTTGTCATCTTTTTATATATGACTCACAAAAGCATGACAAGGTTACGCATTTCACTGTTGTTGCTATTATGTCCTTGGATTGTGGAAGTGCCTAGCGGCTCCATGGGGCTAGATGCTGTATGCACACAGAATGTACAGCTGGTTCCTGCCCCACAGTATCTAAAATTGAAGGGCCAGTTTATGAACCCATTAGTCATCTTGGTGAGCAGTCACTCACACAACAGTCCCATTAAAGTCAATGGAACTACTTATGTAATGGCTCACCAGTGGGAAGCAAGGGGCGCACAAGCTGATCCTAAGTGTTTGTCAAGAGACAACAGGTGCATATATCGAACAGACAGGAGGGAAGGAGGAGGACACATTAACAATGCATTGATTGATCGATGTGATAAACAGTGGTCACAGCACATCAGCTACCTATTCATTGTAAATGGTTTTGTAGTTATTGCAAAAGAGGTAAATTTTAAGGCTTACATTAGCCATGTGCAGCTCAAATGTTAGGGAAGACAGGACTGTTCTTATTCCAAGTCATTTGATGGAAGAAGTGTGTACCCAGTGCAATAAGGTAATTACTTTGCATTTACATAGTGTCTTTCATTCATGGAGACTGAAGCTCTTTCTAAGGGTAGGTAAAGAATAGGATGGATGAGTGGATGAAGAACACACACATAGCTTCCCCATCCATCCTATACTCCAAAGAGTAAAATACCAACCAAGATTATGACAGAACTCTTTTTGGTGTGGATTTTCATTCAGTAGCTCCTAAATACACAATAGCAATAATCATCTTCATCAAAGAAACCTTCAGACAAGATTTAGAAATCATACATTTAGTCTCCTCAGGATTGAAATGCTTTAGTCTAACTAAAGTCATTGGGCTCACAATAGTGGTAGCTGGGTTAAAGGTACAGTAATAGCTTACAGCACACCAGAGGTCTGAGTAGATCTAACAGTCCCTTCTGGCTGTAAAGTGTATGAAACAAGTCAAGTGTCATTACTGGGACATCTGAGCAGTCAGTAGCCCAGCCTTCAACAGAAATAACCCCATCTTTGAAACCTTCTGTGTTCAGAAAGTGTCAAGGCCTGAACAACTTGATGAAGGAGAATTTCAGAATATCTCATCTTAAAACACTGACTGCCAATGGACTTAATGTGGAGGACAACTGCATAATTTGGCTTTTTCATGCTACATACTTTGCAGGGTTTCTTTTAACAAGAGTTTCTGTTTCACCAGTCTCACATCCAGTAACATGTTTTATAAAATCTGTGAGCAGCATTGAGCAGCCACTATTTAACAGACGCACACCCCATTGCCACCCCAAAAAAATGCCACTGTTTTTTTTCCCCCTCTCATGTAGAATTCTCACACGCCACCATTCTCTTAGATTTCACTAATCTGAACTGTGGGATGACCATCATTCAGACCTGGACCAGTGACAGATTCAGATTCTGAGCCAAGGCTCATGGAAGTGAATGGAAAAGGCTCCCATTGGCTTCAAAGGACTTTGGATTGAGCCCTTGAAGCCCAATAGCTCCTGAACTGCAATGGCTAGAAATAGGAGCTGGGAATCTCCACTTTTTAGTGGTACGAGGCTTGTGCATCCATCCCTGGGAGATTGTGAGATACCAGGCTTTAAAAATACAGACTTACAGAGAATCTCTATCAAGCTCAAACCATATTTTTGGTTATCACTGCACTGTCCCTCCAAGGTCTGCCTAGTTGGCCTCATGGTCCTATGTTGCCTGGCTGCAGAAGCAGAAAAATATGAAAAATGTGTACCAATAGAAAATGCTGCATTCTACAGGAGGTGTCAGATTTTTTGGGGTAAAATCTGAGGGATATACAGCCAGCCAGCCGGAGGCACTATGGCCCTCTAGGCTCCCAGAGTCATGAGATTATGTCAGAATCTCAGTCTGTTTTTTTTTTTAACATGACTGTGAAGAAAAGTTTGAAAAGTGACTCAAGTCTAACTGGTGCAGTGACATCTGGCTGAGTCTGCTGGCAGCCCAAACCAATAGCTCTGAAAAGTGCAAACTGCCCCATGCATCTCAGTGAGGCATTAAATTGAAGACTTACTACTCTGGGGCCCTGGCTAACACCACCCTCACAGAGGAGGACGCTGGAGGAGAAAGCAGCAGGCCCAGCCCACTCACTGAAGCAGAACTGGTGGTTGAGTACTGGGTAGCCTCTGTGCTGCTCTAAGGGCTTGGCTACACTTGCAAGTTGCAGCGCTGGTGAGAGGGTTACAGTGCTGCAACTTACTTGGTGTCCACACTTACAAAGCTCAGCCAGCGCTGCAACTCCCTGGCTGCTGCGCTGGCTGTACTCCTGGTCTGCTACGGGTGTAGCGAATCCAGCGCTGGTGATGCAGCGCTGCTCATCAGGTGTGGACACTCACCAGCGCTGTTATTGGCCTCCAGGGTATTAAGAGGTATCCCAGAATTCCTGTCTACAACAAACCGGAAGGTACTCCCCGGAGCTACCAAACACAGCTGCTCTTTGCTCCAGCGAGCGAGCCGAGCCGAGGCTTTGGAATGTTCACAGCTGTTTGCTTGAGGAGACAACAGCACGGCGGTGGGGGGGGGGGGGGAGGGAGTCCGTCAGAGAAGCTGCTTATCTGGTCTGAAGCCTTTTTACATTTAAGAGTGATTGAGAGAGGGGTGGGGGAAATGGCCAGAATTGCAAGGCAGGGAGCTCACAGTGTCTGCTCCAAAAATCGCTCTCTTTCCCTGACAGCTCCCTGTCACACTCACTCCACCCCACCCCCCTGCTATCTTGAACGACAGGGAGCTCCGTGTCACAGCTCCAAAACGCTCCACCCCCGACGCTTCCCTTTTCCACCCCCCCCTGCTCTTTTAAAAGCATGTTGCGCCACTTGAACGCTGGGATAGCTGCCCACATGCACCACTCCCAACAGCGACTGCAAATGCTGCAAATGTGGCCACACTGCAGCGCTGGTAGCTGTCAGTGTGGCCACACTGCAGCGCTGTTCCTACATAGCTGTACGACCACAGCTGTAACTCCCAGCGCTGCACATTTCCAAGTGTAGCCATAAACCCTAAGAGAAAGGAGATCGGCCAGTACTGTGCTGCTGAGGGGAGAAGCCGGGTCTCATTCCATTTGCCCCGTGCCAGGGCGTCTGGAGAGGAGGGCACCGACCATCAACTGCAAAGCAGTGGTGGTGGGGGCACATCATGGAGGGACCCAGGGGGTTCCTCATAGTCATAAGAGTGGTCTTAGGGCCACAGATTGCCTTAAAGGTGGCCCCCGCATAATGCAAAAACAGATATTGAGTGAAGAGGCCTTAGTTGGTTTCCTCTGCAGACTCCTAGCCAAGAGAACCTGTTAGATCGTAGCCACAGTGTAGAGAATTCCCCTGATTATAAAGGGCACTTGATCCTTCCAGCTAAGTATAAAATAGGTCCAGCTCCATTCATGTTCAATGGAGCAAGATGCCACAGCCCGCAGCTCTGGATCTGGCTCAGAGGTGAAGGCTCTCTGGGCTTCTTTACTTGACTCACTATAGCTCTTTGGACCAGCACTCTTTCATCTGTAGAACTCAAGTAGCACTTCCTTTCCCAGGAAGGTTAACCTTAATAATGTTTATCTCTCTTGAAGGTATGTGCGCATTGGCCCACTGTCAGAAGAAGGAGGAACTGGGGGCTAGGTGGACCAGTTATGGCTTAATTCTAATATGATCCCTCTTTCAAAACCTTAGGGAAACTGAGGCAGAGAGAAGGTTAGAAGCCTATTTGCAGTTGGTGCCTGTAGCCCTGATCCTACAGTCTGGCTCTAATGGCGAATAGAAATGTTCCCGTGTATGAGAAGAGCTTTTGTTGAATTGCGGATGTAGAATACTAGACCTAAAGTAATGGTAGATAGACCAAATGATCGCGAAGACATGTCGGGGATGTAATGAGGATATCCAGTTTCGCGGTCTAGTTATAGCCTCCGTGTCAAAGTGTGATGTAGCGAAGCACATGCGAGTTTCATGCCGCTTAAAGAAGGTATCGACGCTAGCTGTTCAACCGAGTAGTAGGCAAATCTCCTCTATAAAATTTCTTTGCATTGTTTTACATGGGCATTTTTTTAGTTTAAATACAAACATTGAATCCTTGTTTCATTATTCAGCCATCCACAAGAGTAGACAGATGATACATTTTGACACCAGACTATTCATTGGCCTAGAGGAGTAATGGAGTAATGAATACAGGAGGTGCCTAAAAAGTGCATATAACACAGAAAAAAGTACAGTTAAAGCCCAGGAGAGTGAAGCAACATAAGCAAAACAATAAAAAATAAACAGTAGTGTGGAAGTTCAAAACTCTGGCATGAATATTATTGGTCTGCGGTGGTTAGAGAAGCATAAATGAGGACCAGAATTTGATTGGGAAGCTGGAGCATATAATAAATACCTTAAGGAATAGCAAGGAGAAGGTTTGGAAAAAAGGTACATATGAGGATCGAAAATTAACAATAGATAATATTCTCAAAGGCCACTTAGGGGGGGGGGGGGGGGGGGGGGGGTGCTACAATCAGGACTACCCCTGGACTGCTCACGCGAGGAGTTTTGCCCAAGAACAGGACTGAAGAACAATATTACAATGGGTTTTTCAACTCAGTCGAATGAGGATCAGTGTTTCGTTACAGTCTGTGTGAATGTGGTGGGTAAAACCGGCCCCCTAGTCCTTGCTTGCGCTAACCCCGTTACTGCCTAGATGTGGGGATAGAAAATGCCGTGGAGGCACGGATTAAATCTCGGAAAGAACTGGAGGGTTCGCCGCAGCTTTGTACAGGCACAGTGTGTCCACGTGGGGAACACTTGTCCCAGGGGCGGGGAGGATCTCTCGCAACCAACGGGAGCTGGCTGCCCCCCGAGGCAACCTTCTGGCTCCCCATGGGGAAAGGGAAGAGCCCAGGTCGTGGCACAGGGGACTCCTGGCACATGACCCAGGGCAGGAAGCAGCGAGCTGGCTGAAGGAGAAGGGAATGTTACGGTGGGATGAAGCTGTACAACGCCCCCATCTCCGCCCACGTGCTGGCGCCACCACCGCTGCTCCAGCCGGAGCTGCCAGCCCACCCTTTTCATAAGCGCAGCAGCCGCTCAGGTAGCTCCTGTATGCTCCGGCACCTGGCTGAGGTCACGGGGTGTAGCCTGCCGAGCAGGGCAGGGCAGGCAGGCAGGCGGGCAGGCGCCCAGGAAGCGGGCTCTGCCTGCCAGCTTCGCCGGAGCCGGCGCCGCGCGCCTGGAAGCACTGATTGGGGGGAAACCGGCAGCCTCCGCCTTCGCGGCTCACTCGCGTGCGCCAGGGCCCGGCTGCTGCAGCGCTGGGAGGGAAAAGTTGGTCTGCGGGCAGGGACTTCTCACGGGCGCGGGAACTCTGCGGGAGCAGGGGCCCGCGCCCGACTTGCCGGCCATCCCTTAGCCCGCGGGTCGAGAGGAACGGAGCCGGCTGACTCGCCTGCTGGCTCCCACCGCAAGCGGCGATGGGTGGCGCGAAGCCCACGCCCAGCCAGCAGAACGGGCGCCCTGAGCCCCAGCCGGCGCACAACCCCGCACGCAGCTCCGCGGGTGGCGGGACCCCATTGAGCCTCCCCCGGCCGAGCTGCTCCACGGCCGGCGGCTGCGCGGGGGGTAGCCACGGGACGGGCGGTCAATGCTGGCGCCCCGGGACGGGCGGTCATGCTGGGCAACGCCACCGCCCCGGGAGCTGCCCCCGGCTACAACTTCGCCGCCTTGGTCTTCGGCGTCTTCCTCATCCTCTGCGTCCTGGGCGGGAACCTGCTGGTCTGCCTGAGCGTCTGCTCCGAGCGCGCCCTCAAGACCACCACCAACTACTTCATCGTCAGCCTGGCCGTGGCCGACCTGCTGCTGGCCCTGCTCGTCCTGCCCCTCTACGTCTACTCCGAGGTGAGTCAGGTCCTCCTCCAGCAGGGGCCTCTGCGAACACAGAGCCCGACCACCCTGGCTTGTGCCCCCTGGGTGCTTCCCCGCCACCCTGTACCTCCACTGTGTCCTTGGGTTTGTAACTGCTGCATCCCCTCTCCCAGCCCCACTAGTGTGGCCAGGCTGTGCCTGGCACTTCTGACTGGGCTCTGCGGCTTGAGCTGCGTCCATACTGCAAAATGACAGGGCTTGGAGCCCAGTCACAGCTAGAATGTGGAATGATCCCCCTAGAAGCTGGGGGCTGAGTGATTGCAAGTCAGATTGGTTTGTATGTGTGTGGGGGGGGAGGGGGGAGAATCAAACCTGAGTCAGAGCCCAGACTTGATGTGCAGCGCAGACATAGCCTCCAGGGCTAGTTCCACCAGGCTGGGGTGAGGGATTATGTTATCCCTAGGGTCGTGTTTGTTTGTTTAGGGTTCCAAATCAAAAGTAAAACACGGTTTCTGGAGCTTCTTTCAAGATGCAAGGGCAGGCGCATGGATATGAAACTTCTCAGCAATTGAAATGAGCATCTGGCTGTAGATATTTGGATGGACGATTTATTTTCGGTGCATGAGTGGTGGCGGGTTTTGCGGAATGTCTGATATCTGTGTCTATAGGAGAAATCTACTAGTGGTAGCCCAGTCAAAAATACTTTGTGAGTAACTTTTCTGCTCTGTGTGGGGCTGGGGAGTGAAGAGTAGCAAATGTGTAACAGACTGAATGTCAGGCCTGTGTTAATTAGAAACTCTGATACTATTACATTATCTGAACAGAACTGTTATGATTAAAAAGAGCCCTTATTTTCCTAAACTTGGTTGTAGAATACGCAAGAAGAATAAGCTATAGAGCTGGGATGTTTTTGACTTGCAGGTGTGAATAGAAATAGTTATCTTGCAGTAAAGCTTATAAAAGTCAATTAGGGTGACCAGATGTCCCAATTTTATATGAGCACCTATTACTCTCCACCCCGACCCGATTTTTCACAATTGCTGTCTGATCTAGGGCTGCCCAGAGGATTCAGGGGGCCTGGAACAAAGCAGGGAAGCTGCGGTGCTTGTACTCACTTGATGGCGGTCTGGGTCCTGGGTGGCATTTCAGTGGCAGGGGGCCCTTCAGTCGCTCTGCATCTTCAGCAGCACTGAAGGGC
>NC_133772.1:38189142-38191435 GCF_003597395.2 Chelonoidis abingdonii
TGCAGCTGTACAGCGCTGGGAGTCATGAGTCTTCGTTACAGCTGTGTAGGGAAAGCGCTTGCATGTGGCCACATAACAGCTACCAGAGCTGCGTGTGGCCACATTTGCAGCATTGCAGCGCTGTTGGATGGTGCATTCTGGGAGCTATCACAGAGCACCTGTTCCATTTTGCGCCGTGGGTTGTGGGAGGAAGGAAGGGTCGGGTCATTCCGCTTCTGTCCCAACGCCCTGTAATGCATCGCTTCACTTCCCAGCAGTCACTTTTTTCCTGTCCATGGGCCATTTATGACTCTCCCACAGTTTCTGTGCAGACGATTAGCTGTGGGAAATGGCAGCCCAAGCTGATGAGGATATGGCTGAATGGACGTTCGCCAGCACATCATGTTTGGCAGTTGAACTTTCCTAAGCTCCAATGACAGTGAGATCGACGATGATATCCAAGTTGCCTAGTGCGCTATGACACCAAATGCTTGTGGGCATTCACGGAAATACTCGAGCACCGTGGACGCCGCTTTTGGGCTTTGGGAGAACAGAGCACTGAGTGGTGGATCCATCGTCATGGAAGTTGGGATGACAAGCAGTGGCTGCAGGAACTTTTGAATGAGAAA
Organism: Chelonoidis abingdonii; assembly: GCF_003597395.2. NCBI lineage: Eukaryota > Metazoa > Chordata > Testudines > Testudinidae > Chelonoidis > Chelonoidis abingdonii. The sequence goes on from NC_133772.1 coordinate 38,189,751, forward strand.
GCACTTTCAAGGACTGCGTGCGCGAGCTCGCCACCCTGCAGCGCGAAGGACACGAGATGCAGAGCTGCCCTTGCGGTGGAGAAGTCAGTGGCATTGCTATGCTGGATGCTGGCACTCCGGACAGCTATCCGATCAGTCTTAACCATTTGGAGTGGCAAGATCGACCGTTTGGATGGTTTGAGCAAGTTTGAGGGCATTTATTTCGCCATTCCTGCTTTAAGAAGAACCGTGACTCTGGGACGTAGGGACATTTTGTGGAGGGCGTGCACAAATGGGTTCCTAACAGGAGGTGATAGTGGGATGGCATTCTATAGCCAACCCCCCACCTACGGCTGCAGCAGGGGCGCAAAGACAAAAATGGGAATGACTCCCCCGGTCATTCCCTCCTTTATGTTTTATCTATAAATAGTCAGTCCTGCCTAGAATATGGGGCAAATGTACCAGAGAGCACAGCCCCTCCGTGTCAGATCCTGCAGAAATGATGAGCTGCATGCCATTCTAGGGGGTGCCCCTGCAACAACCCCACCCTTTGCTTCCCTCCTCCTCCAGCCCTCCTAGGCTACCGTTGCAGTGTCCCCCCATTTGTGTGATGAAGTAATAAAGAATGCAGGAGTAAGAAACAGTGACTTTTTAGTAAGATTAAATGAGGGAGAGGCAGCCTCCAGCTGCTGTGATAGTCCAGGCAGTACAGAATCTTTTCTTTAGACATGAAAGGGGGGCGGGGGAGCTGATGGAGCTCAGCCCCCAGTTGCTGTGATGAAGATGGTTACCAGCCGTTCTGTACCATCTGCCGGGAATGACCGGGAGTCATTCCTATTTTTACCCAGGCGCCCTGGCCGACCTCACCGAGGCCAGCCAGGAGCACTCACAGGATGACGAGAATGGCTATCCGTCCTTTTGTGCTGTACCGTCTGCCACTGGGGAGGGGAGGGGAGAGGATGCTGCTGTTCAGTGCCGCAGCACCACGTCTACCAGCAGCATGCAGTAGACATAGGGTGACATTGAGAAAAGTCAAGAAGTGATTTTTTTTTTTTTTCCTTTTCTTTCACTGGGGGGAGGAGGGGTAAATTGACGAGATATACCCTGAACCATCCCGGACAATGTGTTTGACCCTACAGGCATTGGGAGCTCAGCCAAGAATGCAAATGCTTTTCGGAGACTGCAGGGACTGTGGGATAGCTGGACTCCTCGGTACCCCCTCCCTCCTTCCATGAGCGTCCATTTGATTCTTTGGCTTTCCGTTACACTTATCACACAGCACTGTGCTGTGGTCTCTGTCTCTCATAGCCTGGAGATTTTTTTCAAATGCTTTGTCGTTTCATCTTCTGTAATGGAGCTATGATAGAACAGATTTGTCTGTCCAACAGCGATCAGATCCAGTATCTCCCGTATGGTCCATGCTGGAGCTCTTTTGGATTTGGGACTGCATTGCCACTCGTGCTGATCAGAGCTCCACACTGGGCAAACAGGAAATGCAATTCAAAAGTTCGCGGGGCTTTTCCTGTCTACCTGGCCAGTGCAACTGAGTTCAGATGGCTTTCCAGAGCGGTCATAATGGTGCACTGTGGGATACTGCCCGGAGGCCAATATCGTCGATTTGCGGCCACATTAACCCTAATCTGACATGGCAATACCGATTTCAGCACTACTCCTCTCGTCGGGGAGGAGTACAGAAACCGGTTTAA
>NC_133772.1:38194973-38198144 GCF_003597395.2 Chelonoidis abingdonii
GCCAGCTGCTGGGACCCTGGCTCGCAGGGACCGGTGGACGGAACCCCAGACCGGCAGCGGGCTGAGCAGCTCAGCCCGCTGCTGGTCTGGGGTTCCATCTGCTGTCCACACTGCCAGTCTGGCACGCGAAACCTTAAATTAATGAAGACTTGGCACACCACATCTCAAAAGTTACCAACCCCTGTTATAGATATATGCTGAAAATACATGAATTAAATGTGTTTAAACCAGGGCTCGGCAACCTTTCAGAAGTGCTGTGCCAAGTCTTCATTTATTCACTCTGATTTAAGGTTTTGCGTGCCAGTCATACATTTTAATGTTTTTAGAAGGTCTCTTTCTATAAGTCTATAATATATAACTAAACTATTGTATGTAAAGTAAGTAAGGTTTTTAAAATGTTTAAGAAGCTTCATTTAAAATTAAATTAAAATGCAGAGCCCCCTGGACCAGTGGCCAGCACCCGAGCAGTGTGAGTGCCTCTGAAAATCAGCTCACATGCTGCAGGTTGCCTACCCCTGGTTTAAACCATGCACATCAGGGGGAGTTGATAAATAAGTTTCTTCAGACAAAGGATACATGATTTCAAAGATTTACTGAACTGTTAAAAAAAGGAGTAGGAGTACGGACTCCATAGTTGCCCATCACCTGGGGGACTCAAGTGGCCAGAGCTCTTGAAATCACAGAATGCTATGTCCTTTAACCAAGGGGGCTCAAGTCTCTGAGAACTGAGTTTAGGTGAGAAACCTGCTTAGGCAAAGATTTTAACTTGCTGAAATTGTTCTAGTCTTAGAAGCATATTTTTACTTTTGTTTGCTTGTAACCCTTTCTATATTTATTCCTTAAGAACGTAGAAACAGCCATACTGGGTCAGACCAAAGGTCCATCTAGCCCAGTATCCTGTCTTCCGACAGTGGCCAATGCCAGGTTCCCCAGAGGGAATGAACGGGACAGGTAATCATCTAGTGATCCATTCCCTGTAGCCCATTTCCAGCTTCTGGCAAACAGAGGCTAGGTGCACCATCCTTGCCCATCCTCCATGAACTTATCTAGTTCTTTTTTGAACCCTGTTACAGTCTTGGCCTTCACAACATCCTCTGGCAAGAAGTTTCACAGGTTGACCGTGTGTGAAGAAATACTTCCATTTGTTTGTTTTAAACATGCTGCCTATTAATTTAATTTGGTGATCCCTAGTTCTTGTATTATGAGAAGGCGTAAATAACATTTCCTTATTTACTTTCTCCACACCAGTCATGATTTTATAGACCTCTGTCATATCCCCCGCTTAGTCATCTCTTTTCCAAGATGAAAAGTCTCATTCTTAATCTCTCCTCATACGGAAGCTATTCCATACCCCTAATCATTTTTGTCGCCCTTTTCTGAAACTTTTCCCATTCCAATATATCTTTTTTGAGATGGGGCAACCACATCTGCACGCAGTATTCAAGATGTGGGCGTATCATGGATTTATATAGAGGCAATGAGAGATTTTCTGTCTTATTCTCTATCTCTTTCTTTATGATTCCCAACATTCTGTTCACTTTTTTGACTGCTGCTGCACATTGAGTGGATGTTTTCAGAGGACTATCCATAATGACTCCAAGATCTCGTTCTTGAGTGTTAATAGCTAATATAGACCCCATCACTTTATTTGCGTAATTGGGATTGTTTTCCAATGTGCATTACTTTGCATTTATCACCATGGAATTTTGTCTGCCATTTTGTTGTCCAGTCACCCGGTTTTGTGAGATCCCTTTGTAGTTCTTCGCCGTCTGCTTTGGACTTAACTGTCTCCAGTAGTTCTATCTCATACTTTGTATCACTTAACCTATGGCTTTTTGTTTAATAAACTTGTTTTCATTCTGTTATAAAACAATAATCCTGGAAGCAGCCAGGATATCCGGCAGCAGCTCCTGGGAGGGAAGGGTCTCCATGTGCTGCCCTCACCTGCAGGCACCGGCCCCTGCAGCTCCCGTTGGCAGAATGGCCAATTGGACCCAGATCCCATAGGCTCAGTCCAGTCACTTAACCACACAACTATCCTTCTCCTTGTACCACAGGTTGTTGTAAAGCTCTGCCAATAAAACCTTCATTCTACCACTTGCATCTTGTATCTGTCTCACATTGCTTCAGAAAAGAATTATTTTAGACATTGGAGGGGGGTGATGGTGGTGGTTGTTGTTTTTAAACTGTTTGGATCCCCACCCCACATACTCTACTTTTCCTGTCGGATTTACCTGCCTTAGCACCATGAGTCAACTCTTGAGAGCTTTGCAAGAGAGAACAACATTCTGTAACTAACTGAGCAGAGATGCTTCTAGAGTAAGTTTTCTATAAATCCTAATGTTGTGACACAAGGTTTGATATCTTGCAACTGACCAGGGCTAGAAGCCTTATCCTGATGGACAGGAGCGGGAAATGCCAGCTCCCCAGTGGGACAAAGCATCCATTTCTCACCCTAATGGTTCATGAGATAGCGGATCTTAGATTATTGCCTGTCTGTCAGACACCTCAGACCAGTAGTCTTAGGAGTAGAAGGGACTCATTTCCACGTCAGGATAATTCTGTCAGGCAGAGGTGGATTGGCAGGCAGAGTCCTGGAGAAGTGTCAGAGGTGTGCAGGACAAATGCAGTTGATCATATGTATATCACTATCTAATACATGGAAACTGTATGTTACACATGTGTATTGTATGCGCATGCATCTTGAACATGTGTACACACACCTGGGGCTTACCTGCTCTGGGAGTTGAGTGTTAAAATATGGTCACGAACACACTTCAGTGAACACATTTTTAAACCCCTCTTAGCTCCTGCTGTAGGCAAAGGAAGAGAAGCTTAAAAGCAAGTTAGGTTGACCGCGACTGGCTATGAGGGACCGTTTTGTACATGGAAGGGGTTGCTTTGCCTTTCAAATGACTTTCCTTGCATATGTGCCTAGGACCCAAACCTTGCAGTCCTCACCCAGATCCATCTCCCATGGCTTCGCCAGGAGCTGCACCTCAGTAAAGGCTGGGGGTAAGGTCCTGGGGAAAGAACCACACTGTATCATCCTCCTGCTGTTGTGACAGCCCCCAAGCAGCTGGCTGGAAGTAAGGCCATGGGGAGAATGTGGAGTGTTCCTAGGGATCCCAAAGATATTTCAGAGGGAGCCACACCGCCCATCGGTGGTGG
>NC_133772.1:38199344-38200873 GCF_003597395.2 Chelonoidis abingdonii
GGGGACAAGGAGCGGGAGGGTTCTGAGGGGGGCAGGAAATGGGAGGGTGTGGGGGCCAGGCTGTTTGGGGAGGCACAGCTTTCCCTAGCTGGCCCTCCATACAGTTTTGCAACCTCAGTGTGGCCCTTGGGTCAAAAAGTTTGCCCACCCCTGCTCTATAACATATAATGAGGTAAAGCAAGGGAAAGAGATGCTGCACCAGTGAACTAGCTGTAGCTGGGATGAATGCATTGTTAACTATCGGTCTGTACAATTTTATCCCATGCCATACATTTTGTAACTGGCAAAACTCTCCTTGACTTCAGTAGTAACAGAATTTGCTTATTATAGCATTCCTGGCTACTTTTAGAGTGAGTTAATCAGTATTATGTTGTTTTTCATTATTTTAATTTAATATGAATAAAATAAATGTAAACAGTTACACCCAGCCTCCCAACTGACCTTTGCTGAGTGGGGCATCCTTCATTTTGATTAGTAACAATATTTTATACTCATATTAGCACCTTCCTGATGAGTGTTTCAAAGCACTTGACAAACACTAATGAATGAAGCCTCTCAATATCTTTATGATATAGGTAAATTGTCTTCATTTTACATATGTCGAAACAAGTACAAAGGACCAGATATTGCTGTGTATCAGTTTAAATCCAGAAGGACTCTTACCAAATAAGTAGAATTTCCCTTAATTTAGAGTGGTGTAACTGAGAGCAGATTTTGACCCAGAGACAGTACGTGGCTTGTCCAAAGTGACATAACAAGTTAATAAGTTAGCTAGAAATAGAACCCAAGACTCCTGGCTCCTCTTCTCATGGCGTACTTCTATACTAGCAAAAGTAGGATCTGTATTATAGCAGCTGCTAACAACGGTGCAGCTGGATGAGTGCTAAGCTGCTAGTAGATCTGGTTACACTGCTATTCTCTTACTGTTGTAAGTACTTCATTAAAAAAAACCCTAACAATGTACTTTTAATAACATTGCAAAGTCAACCACTGAGAAGTGGGAAATACCAGTTTTAAGAATGGTCATGCAACCTTAATTCAGCTCCCTAGTGCATATGCATTATGATACCGTATTTAATTACATGATCACATACTATTTTTTCTTATAGTATTGCCACAGCTTCCCAGAGTGTGCTCAGTCATTCTGTGGGGATGGTCCAATCATACATGGGAGCTGCAAGGGGCTGGAGCATGTGCAATACAAACAAAATCTGTGGAGAATTTAGTAGCCAATGCCTAAGAAGACTCAGCTGATTATGTGTGAACTGAGATTTTTCAGTGACTCATAACTTAGTCCTACTTGGTTATTTTTTTCACAGCAACAGCAAAAGGCACATTCCTGATAGCAGGTGACCCCCTGTCAGATGTCCAGTCCCAATCCAAAGCAAGGAGGTGTGAAAGCTTCTTAAAAAATGAGAATAATCTTACAACCAGTTCATTAACATGGGCAACATGAATTTTTCAATGCTCTTATTCTCCAAAAACAACCACCATTTTAGCTGAAAGTTTAAAAAAAAAAAAAAAAAAAA
>NC_133772.1:38200973-38214793 GCF_003597395.2 Chelonoidis abingdonii
CGGGGGGGGGAGGGGCAGAGCCACTCTCTCTGCCCCCAATGTGAGCTAGAGATCTAGAAGGGGCAGAGCATCCCATTCCCATGCTGCCTCCAGCAGCAGGAAGGGCTGAGGCTCCCCTTCCCCAGCGCTTGTCGCGTCCGAGGTAAAGAAAGGTCAGAGCAGTGCAGGGGAGTGTGGTGAGGGAAGAAGAGTCCAGAACTAACAATAGGGGGATGTGTTCCCTCCCCAACTGTCCACACCAACACACGTATTTCGTCCCATTCAAACAGGCCCCACAGTGCTGAGACAGGATGGGACTAGACAGGCATGTTCGGTGCTGGAATCAGGCACATAATGCAGAGACTGAGCGGCGCTGAGAACAGGTGACTCTGTAAGTGCTACACCACAGACTGGATTAGTGGTTGGAGCTGAGCAGGCGGCGAAGATGCCCCACACAGCCGCTGAACACAGGGTAAGAAGCTGTTGTAACAGTGACGTTTCCATCTCTATGGGGTGGTCTCATCAGCTGACTCTCATTGAGAGAGATGGGCCATTTCAACACTGGGTCTGTTAGACTGCAAGAGGACAAGAGAGCCTCATCCTACTACATCAGCCTAGATCTGGCATTTCCATCTCCTGCCCTCCCTCTCCTCTCCCTGCCTCAGTTGTATTCAAGTCTTGACAGCCACACATCTCCACACCACACATGCCTCAGCTACCAGGGGGCATGGGGTGGGCAAGAGTAGAGGTATGTCACCATGGTGCCTGTGAGATTCAACAATATTAGTCGTCTGCATTGAAACCTCTGAAAGCCAGGAAAATGAAAGAGTTAAGAACGCAAACAAACTTCAGAAATCCAGGGTACGAAGGTGGATGCACGCCCACAAGCAACCTTAGCATGTGCTGCTCCTTGAGTGATGATCCAGTATCCACACACACAACTCGCACTGAGAACAGAGCACGTGAGCCACTGTTGAAACGCTACCTAACACTTGCTCTTTCGCTTAAGCATACTAGTTGATTCAGGTGTCACACACTGGAGCTACCGTATAGTACCCCTGGGTCCACAATCAAACACAGAGCCCTCACCACAGGAACCATAGACTGATAAATGTGACCATCCTTTACCCCTTGCCTTGAGGATTCCTTTGATAATGCCTTCACCGCCCCTCCTAGCCCAAGACACCACCACTGTCCGACGTCCCCATTAAAGCAAGAAACCCCTATTACTGCAGTCGAGGGACGGATCATTCCCTCTATTCGACATTGGCAAGGCCTCATCTAGAGTCTGTGTCCAGTTTGGGGCCCTTACATCTACAAAGAATTGAAAATTGAATAGAGTCCAGCGGAGGCGAAACAATTATTGGGGCTGGAGACATGACTTATGCGGAGAGCGGAGGCAACTGGATTGTTTAGTCTGCAAAGAAGAAGAGGGGGGATTTGATAGTGCGTTTACTACCTGAAAGGGGTTTCAAAGAGGATGGATGCTAGACTGTTCTCAGTGGTACAGATGCAGAACAAGGATATAGTCTCAAGATACAGGGGGGCGATTTAGGTTGGATATTCAGGAAAACTTTTCATTAGGAGGGTGTGCACTGGAAATGGGTTCCTAGGAGGTGGTGGAATTCTCCTCCTTAGAGATTTTACGTCAGGCTTTGAGAAGCCTGGCTGGAGATTAGTTAGGGATTGGTCCTGCTTGTAAGCAGGTGGTTGGATTAAAGCGCTCCTGAGTCCCTTCCAACCTTGATTTCTGAACTGGTGACACAGCCTACAGGCTCAGCAATGAAATGACATCTTGATACTGGAGTACATGTGGCCTCCATTGCAGTCAAGCTCTGCCAAGCTATTCTACGTCCATCTATCATTCAGACAACCTCACATAGTGAATGCGGCTTGCAGCCCTTGCACATTAAATGGCAGGAATTCAATCGTATGGAACACAACACAAAAACGATGACAGTCTCTTACGTCCGTCCTCATATTCACTTATTATAGCTCAACATTTAAGGGCCAGTGGGACTTTAACGAGTGACCTGTCTATAACATATGTCAGTAGAATGCATAGCAGTTCGAAGCGCTTTGCACCTAATACGTGTGTTCTGATCTTCCAGAAAGGGTTGACTTGAAGATTCCAAAGAGAGTGGAGATCCGCATCCTTCACTGTGTTTAAGTTTGACCTGTCGATAAGACGATAGCTAAGGGTTGAAGTTGCTTTACCGTAAGAGGCGTTAACAAAGGAACCAACACCTGACCGGCGGAAATCAGAAACCGCGGATGTTTTTTCAAAGCTCAGTGAGTGAGAGTTTTGGGTGTGTGTTCTTTGTTCTGTCTAGGGCTCTCCTGCACTGAGGAGGCCTCAATCTACCCTTCAGGCCTAATCTTCTGTGGTCCAGTTGTAAGTTCAGTATAGACAATATAGTTGTTGTATATGTTTTGGTATTTACATGTGTGTAGTTGCGGAGATGTTGTTAATTGTATTTCATTGTTGGATAGGTTGTAAATATCATTTGTTCTTTAATGGCAATTACCCATGATTGTCATTGATAAGGAGCATCTGTATGTCTTTCTTTCTTTTATATTGAGGCTTCTTTTAGACCGTGGTTTTTCCTAGGGGGGCTGCAGGGAGTGAGCCTGCAGCTCACAGGAAATGGGGAGGGAAAGAGAGGTGGGAAGGTGATAGTCCTCCTTTTTGTATTCACAGAGTTAAGTACAGTAATCTTCAGGGTAACCCAGGGAGGGCAAGCCGTGGGGAGACGTAAAGAGGAGAAGAGTGGGTTAGTTCCCTTCGTGTGAGACCAAGGCATCTGAGTGTTGGGTCCCCCAGGGGTGTATTGGGGAGACCAGAGTGAGAACAGACATGAAATGCCTGTCGGTGGCAGGAATCTCGATCTAAGCTGGTTAATATAAGCTGGAGTTTTCATGCAGCTCTTATTTTTCTTAACTCTAAGTCCAGATGCTGATAGGAAGCTATGACATACCATCTACGCTGAACCCATTCCCAGGGTTTTGCCAGCTAAGTAAGGGGCAGAATTAAGGTTCTGTGTGGGGTATGATGATTTAAACTGTTTCATTTCTTGTTTTCAGAGGTATTGAGTGTAGCTGAAACTCAAATGTTGAAAGGGGAACAAGAACGCCAGGCAATCTTACTCTGTGTTAAAAATTTTTGCAGGCACTTAGATTAATCCTCAAAGTTATCATAGTGAGGCCATGCTCGAAGTAGTATCCCCATCCACAAACTAATGTAAACTGAGGCAACCGCACTGTTAAGCAGACACTGAGGAGAACCAAAGGATCGATCCTAGAACCCACTCCCTACCATGCACATGACTAAAGTTGTAGATATAGGACCACAGGACTTTGCCAGTGTAAAGCTGTATACTACATGATAACGTGGTAATAACATTCAAGCAGCGCCGGAGATCAGGCCTGCTGCTAATCCAAGTATGCTCCCAGATTAGTAAACAGCCTCAACACTGGATTTTCATGACCCCTGAAGGATACATTTCAACCTTCACACCAGGCACAGATCAAAACTGCCTCTTTTAGGGGCAACTGCCAGTGTAAAAATTCTAGCCTTGCGCTCTAATATCCTGAATGTACACACAACTTTCTGGCATTAGAAGTAGGTCCATACCTGCCGTTGAGAGGAGTTCTCTTGATTTTGCTTCGTGTTCCAGTGCTTGGAGACACAGTGAGCAAGTAATCGATGATCTGGGGAGCACCCTCCCGACTTGCTTATAGGAAGCAATTCCAGCCTCCTTTGTTCTTTAACAAGGGTTTGCTCATGCTCAATGAGATCTTTATCCCTGCCACTTTTCCTGGTGCAAGCCATCAGAGAGGAGTCCTTGAAAAGAGGAGAATAAACCCAGTGCATTCCTCTAGCCACCAGCTGCTCCACAGCAAGCCCCTACGAGCCAGACCCTACTGCGTAACAACTGAGTTCAGCAAGATTTAAGGTTGTGGCGGCCAAGAGGGTTTCTCGCACAGCGTGGTGGGTGGCAGGTCACTGCCAGATTATCTGGGTAACTTCATTCAATCTTTCCCGGCATTTGCAGGGGCTCGCAGGAGGTTCTTCCTCGTTCTCTGCCTACGGCACGAAACAGTCTAGTCTTGTGGCTGCAATATTTGGTCTCATTTCAGGTTGTTGGTAAGTTTGAGGTATTGGATGTGTTCGTGGCCTGTACTACAGCAGCCAACTGTTGGCTAGTGTTTCCCCATCTGGCCTTGATTCTATGACAGTTTGGCCAGCCAGTGTGGACGAACATGGACCCAGGGAACACGTTGTATCATCTTATTCCTCCTTGCAGTCAGCACAGACGGATAGATGACCTACTAAAGCACTTAAAGCTGGGGAGATCTCCTTTGTTCAAACGATCGAGGTGCTTTTTGAAGCCAAGTCGGATTCTTCTAATGCCATATGTGGATGGTTTGGCTGATCATCAACATCCTCTACAACAATGCTTGCTATCTGGAGCATGGGCATGGCATAATCAAGCCACTGATAATATTTGCAAATGTACAAGCCTGCTGGAGTGTATAATTATACGGGCCAGCCCTTTTGAAACAGGCCAAGCAAGTGTGGTGAAAAGTGCCTTAAAAATGAAGAGGAACACATATTTTAAGACGCTTAGATCAAGTGTTGGGTGTTGTTTATGCTGCAGGGAAAAGGCCTTTGTGTGGTGAAAAGTGCCTTAAAAATGAAGAGGAACACATATTTTAAGACGCTTAGATCAAGTGTTGGGTGTTGTTTATGCTGCAGGGAAAAGGCCTTTGTGTGGTGAAAAGTGCCTTAAAAATGAAGAGGAACACATATTTTAAGACGCTTAGATCAAGTGTTGGGTGTTGTTTATGCTGCAGGGAAAAGGCCTTTGTTCTCAGCCATCCTGGGGTGTTTACTGCCAGCATGAAACGACCAATACCTAGAAGCAAGTTAGCCTCCAGGGGTTTAGCACTGAGAGAGATTTTGGAGAGATATTCCAGGCCTTATTGTTTCATGGGCTGCCTTCGTTTGCAAGCAACAATAAAACTGAAAAATGAAATACAAACAAAGCTCTGCATTCCTCAAGAACTCATCAGCTGCTTTATCCACAACAAAGCAAGATTTGTGTTTATCTGCCTGTGGGAATTTAGTATCAGAGGGAGAGCCGTGTTAGTCTGGATCTGTAAAAAGCGACAAGAGTCCTGTGGCACCTTATAGACTAACAGACATATTGGAGCACGAGCTTTTGCGGGTGAATACCCACTTCATCAGACGCATGACGAAGTGGGTATTCACCCACGAAAGCTTATGCTCCAAAACATCTGTTAGTCTATAAGGTGCCACAGGACTTTTTGTGGGAATTTAGTACACTTTATTTGTAGGAACATAGGAATTGCCATACCAGATCAGACCAGGGCCAACCTAGTCAAGAACCCCATTAAACTAGCTAGCAGGGGTAACAATAGTAGCAAAAATGCAGCAGCTCGGGCTTCAGCAACCTGCGAAGCCTGCCAGGGCCCTGGTTGCTACTCTATGCTAAAGCCCATGCTGCCATCAGGTAGCCAAGCTCACTAGATGAAAGCCAGCATGGGTATGCCTACCTACATTACAAACACACTTTTACTTTCCAGTGCAGACATGCTCTGACAAGTAGGCAGCACCTGTTGCTGAAGAGGAAGGTGCAGGAAACCCTGCACCCAGGAGCTATGGGATAACCTGCCCCAAGAGGGACTGTTCCCTCCTAAGCTCTAATAGTTCAAGGATGGCTCGTGCCATAAAGCAGGAGGGTTCTTATCCCTGCCCAAACTCTTGGTTTTTTTAAATATTTACTATTCTAGCTCAGGATGTTCTTATTAGCCATATAAGTCTCTAATCCCTTTTTGAGTCCCACCAAGAACTTGGCCTCAATGGTTTGTGGCGGTCAGTTCCACAGGTTATCTGTTGATTGTGTGGAAAAGCTTTTCTTTTTTTCAGTTTAAATTTGGTGCCTTTCCTTTAATTGAATGTCCCCTTGTAATAAGAGAATGGCCACTGCAATTCACCCTCTCTACCTTTTCTATACAATTGTCTGATACAAGTTTACATTACCCTCTTCCCCCCTCATGCTTAACCGGAGTTCATTTCATTTCATGCAGGTGTGAAACTCTCCTCAGTGCTTAGTGATCATTTTCTGGTTTATACCACTGGAGGTGGACAATCAAAGCTGTCACATTCTTGACTTTGCTGATACACAACGTGCTGATTATTTCCAGCTCTGGCATTAGGGCACAATCCAAAGCCCACTGAAATCGTGAAAAGATTCCCACTGACTTCAACTGAGGTTGGATCAGGCCCTTAGACTACTTCCTAATCCTCTAAGTCACTCCTTGCCCTTCCAGTTTTCGATTCCTTTCCTTTTCCTTTAGGCTAAACACTCATTATTTACTAGGGTAGTGGCACTCTCAGGAGTCTATACTGATAGCCTAAAGCCATGTACCTTTTCCCATAGGACAAGGGTTCTCAACCTTTTTCTTTCCACGGCCTTTCCAACATGCTATAAAAACTCCACAGCCCATTTTTGCCACAGCAACTGTTTTTCTGGATATAAAAGCCAGGACCAGTGTTAGGGGGTAGCCAGCGGGACAACTGCCCGGAGCCCCATGCCACAGGAGGCACCATAAAGCTAAGTTGCTTAGGCTTCAGCTTCAGCCCAAGGGTGGCAGGGCTTGAGGCCTCAGGCTTCAGCCTCATGAGGTGGGGCTTCAGCTTTCTGCTCTGAACCTTAGCAAGTCTAATGCCAACCCTGTTTGGTGGACCCCCTGAAGCCCACTCATGGCCTCCCAGGGGGCCCGAGACCCCTGGCTGAGAACCACTGTCATAGGATATAGCATTTCACAGTGACCCATGTGGCTATCTCCATAATTTATGTGTAGCATAGTGTGATGTTCCCCTGGTGTTACCCAGACCGGTGATCTGCCAGGTCACTCCAATCCTTGACTCTGGGAGCCAGCCTTACCCTGCTCTGCTGCGAGAACCCCCACTCCTGGGCTGTTCATGCACAGCCTCTGGCATGTAAGTTGCTCCATGGACTGTGCAACCGAATGACACTAGCCAATATCTCCGGTCCCAGACACAACCTTAGGAATCTCCATCTTGCAGTGTCCAGTTATGCCCGCTGGACACTGCAATTTTATATAAAGTTTGTCAATTTAACAAAGAAATTGATATGCATCGGGCTTGTTATCCCAAGGAGAATCTCTGACATGCTTTAAACCAAACACACAGCTTCAGGTAGAATAAACAAACAAATCTATTAACTATAAAAGATAGATTTTGAGTGATTATACGTCAAAGCACAACATGTCAGATTTGGTCAAATGAAACAAAAGCAAAACGCATTCTAAGCTGATCTTAACACTTCCAGTGCCCTTACAAACTTAGATGCTTCTCACCACAGGCTGGCTGGTTGCACTTCAGTTGTTTGGTGGTGATGTCTGTAAATGGAGGTGGAAGAGAGAGGAGGAGCATGGCAAACATCTCTCCCTTTTATCATGTTCTTTCTTCCCTCTTGGCTTTGGCCTCCCCCTCACTTCAGAATGAGGTGAGCATTACCTCATCACAGTGCCAAACTGACCAAAGGAAGTGGAGTGACTCACTCAAGAGTCCAACAGATCCTTTGTTGTTGCCTAGGCCAGAGTCCTTTGTTCCTATGAGGCTGGGCTGGGTTTGTTCCATACATGCCCTGATGAGGTGTGAACTGCCTCTCTGCTCTGGACAGTTTTTGCCTGGGCTTGCTTTAAGCCACGAGGACACATTTTCAGCCTCATAACTATATAATGAAATTAAACTATAAGCATTACTGTAACAACATAATTCTATAACATTCAACTATAACAACAATGCTCAGTGCATCCATGAGCCTCCGAAGACATCACACATGACAAACTTTGCATTGGATACCACACAATTATATTATAAGGATGAAATATAGGGTGTAGGGTGTTCCCACGAGGTACAGAACATCCACACAACGCAGCAGAATGGATATCTTAGTGTGTTAAGCTTAAAGTGTGTTGTCCCTAGAAGATCCCTGAAACTACAGGGGTGCATCTGGGAAGGTCATTCAGCCATTAATCACTCTGAAAGTAAGTCAAAGTATAATATACTAGGTTACTGAGGAAGGACCTTGTGTGGAATTTTAAAACCAGGAGGTCTACCTATTCACTTTCTGGATGAGATGAAAGATCCCAAGATGCTTTTAAAAGGTAGAGGCTGTTTCCAGTGAGCTGGCTCTAGCAGTCCCCTCCCTTTTATATGTGATGTTTTATTTATCTGCCTCTTGCCCTCCACCCTAGGGGTGGTTCATTTAATGATGTTGTAATATATAGGTTTACGAAGCATTTTTATTAGGAAATAAAGAATCATTCTTGTCTTATCTACACAACACAAGTATGTCTCACTATTTATATGGTGGTGAAAGAGGATTTTCTTCTTTTAAAGCTGGCTTCTAAAACGATAACTTCATTCAGTAAACTGAATCTCTGATCAGTCCAGCCTCGCTGTGTGCACCTGTCATGCGACATTCCACGGTAAGAACTCAGCAGGGGCGTTTCTCTCCACGTAGTACTGAACATATGCAAGGTAGAAAGCTGAAAATCAAGTCCCCTCCCGTAACATGCCAGGGCAAGAAAACACTGTGTGACAAGCTTGGACTCCAGGAGCTCAGGCTATTACTACCAGACCAGTGAATTGGCACAAATGTTTTGCTCATCTGTTTCCTGACTGCAAGAAAGGTGTGTGGTATCATGGAATATGTGTCAACACTCAGGCCCCCATTATACATGGTTTGGGTAAGGCGCCAGTATGAACTGACCAGCCCCTCAGCTGGTGGCACTATCTTAAAATAGCATGTTATTGCATAGCTGAAATGAGAGACTTGGTAGGAAAGGTACAGAGACACTTCTTTTAAAGTAATAATAGTTTACAAATATTTAACCAGGTTTCCCAGAGTTCGGTTCCCATTCAGACACCAAAATAAGTGCCCAGATTTTCCAAATGGAGCTCAGCATGCAGGATTGGCACCTTCTCTCCGAGGACCCCAAAGCACAATTCACATGTCCTCTCTTCCTATTTTACCAAAAGATACATCAGAATAGCCCAATAACAGAAGCACAGTTTCAGGGTAAGCATTGTCTGCCCATGATGGGAGGGGAGTGCCTTGTACCATCCTTTAAGGATCTCCCCTGGCCTTTGAAGAAGAGGAAGAACATTGGAAAATTTGAAGGGACTTCTTGGTTTCCAAAGGAATCCCTCTCTCAGGACATAAGAAAAGTTCTACCTGCAGTACGGAGACCTGGGTTCTAGCTCCACCTCTAGAACTGACACATTATATAACCTTTGACAACTACTCTCTGCCTTGGTTTCCCCACCAAACAGATGGAGACAGGAATGTGTCCCATTCTTTCTGAAGTGAGGTACTTAAGCTCTAACTATATTGAAACCAATGGGACTTCTCATGGGACTCAGGCCATGTCTACAAGCTCTGCTGCTGTAGCCCTGTATGTACACACTTGCTACAGTGACAGAAGGGGTGTTTTCTGTTGCTGAATAAATCAAACCTCTCAAGAGGGGGTAGCTAGGTAAACAGATGAATTGTTCAGTAAATCTAGAGGTGTCTATATGGGGGCTTAGGTCAGTTTAACTGTGTTGATCAGGGGTGTGAAAAATTTTCACTCCCCTGAGAGATGTAGCTAGTGTGACCTAAGTTTTAGATGTAAACCAGGCCTAAAGATTAGGATGTGTGGAAGAGTTTCCAGGATCAGAGCCTGAGGAGGTACCAATTCCGAAGCATGAGAATACACAAACTTCCCAATGGTGCAGTAATATATACTCTGATGCCCTCAAAATCTTGCCCAGTAAACACTTAAAAAAAATTCCCTCATCTGTCCAGCCAAGTGTTTTATTTCCCTTCCTTCCAACCACAGATTTAATGAACCCTGAAAATAGTCACCTATAAGCAGAACAGTTACTAAAGTGGTTTTCCCAAGTGTTCTGCTTGGTGCCATCAGCCCTTCAACAGTCATGATGGATCCTCTGTGTCCATAGAGTAGGAGTTGAGTGAATCGCATGCCTCTGAAAACTCTCTCCTGATCTGATCTGGCATTTCTTGTTCACCCAAAATTCTCAATAAACTCAATGGGGGCCTGATCCCACTCTCATTTACATGGGTGTAAATCTGGAGTAACTCCACTGAAGTTAGTTATGACAGTGTAAATGCAAAGTAAGTGCAGAATGAACAGGAGTACTTGTGGCACCTTAAAGACTAACAAATAAATACATTTGTTAGTCTCTAAGGTGCCACAAGAACTCCTGTTCTTTTTGCGGATACAGACTAACACGGCTGCTACAGACTAACTTGTCATAAGAGCAGAATGTGTCTCTAGGAGGTTTGAGAGGCGTGGGATCAGGACCCGGCTGGCTCCCATATAATTAGGAGGAGGTGCTATTACTAGCGCTCGTTCATCTTGTATGGAACACTAACACAGCAGTGAAGCTGGAACAGCGCTTGGGAGCCCAACCTGCCCGTGTAAACCCATTGATTTCAATGCACAAGACTAGCGTGACGGTAGAATCAGCCCTTTCCTCCCTGCACTTCATATCTACCCCTTGACTTCAATAGGCTTTGCATCGGGCCCTGTGTGCATTTGCCCAAAACGGAGGCTGTTTGTCCACATCCTCTGCCTCACTGCAAATTTCCACATTGAAGATGCCAAGGCAGGGAGGCCCTTAATTACCCCAGCAGGAAAAAACACCTAGGGAGACAGAGTGAGCCTGTGAGCCAATGGAAAGCTTGGGAGAGGTGGCTCGTGCTTCACAAAAGACTCGTTGTTCCCCCAACTGAACAGCCAGGTCAGTAATTTCGCCCCCTCATTCTCTTACGCCTCTGCTGCCCAGAAAACAGAAATAGCATCTGCCCCAAAGCCCTGCCTGCCCTTAGCCCAGGCAGCATGGAGCTCTTTCTCCCACCCTCCCTCCCGCTGTGCCAGGTGTCAGCAGAGGTGCCCAGCACTGGAGGCAGCTCCAAGAATGCCGCCTGACAGCCAGGGCCTCAAGCTTCTAGTTACACAGTAACCTGTTGTCTGGTTGTGGCTCCACCTCTCCCTGCCTCCCAGCCCTCCCCTCCCTGTGCTGTTCCTCCGCTGCCCAGATCCCTGTCACCTGCTCTCAGTGAAGCTCGGGAGACTGAAGTGGAAGAGGGGGCAGAGTGAATATAAAAAGGAGCCACCCTGGAAAATTAGGTGGGTTCCCTCCTTCTCTGTTAAACTATTCAGCTAAAAGCCTCTGGGACACTGGGGCTGCATCCACATCAGCCAAAGCACTTTGCTGAGGGAAAAGCAGCGGGGCACCTGGTGTACTGAGAATGGCAGCGAGTTTCCCCTAACAGGGCACAGCTAATTGGGAGAGGAAATAGAGACCAGGAAACAGCAGAGGCTTTTCAGCACTGGTAAGTCTCACCTCTTAGTTCTCCACAGTCCATTATTCTCTGTGACATGTGCCTACTTCAAAGAATGGGGCCATGCAGCTGGGGAAGCCTGTGTGTTTGGGGCGGGGAAAGGTGGTAAGAATTTAGTGCTGGAAGACATTAGAGAGAGGGATTTCTCTAAAGGAAAAAGCAGCAATTTTCCCAGTGTTTTCCTTTTCTCTCCCTTTCCTGCCCAGTGTCCTACCTCCAGTAGGTGGCACTTTCTTGGCAGGGGATGGCTGTTTGGCAGAGAAGAGGCTTTTTAATGAAGTCTGAAGATGGTATTTTTGTGTCGCTCTGTTTGTTTGCAAACAAATGTTGGGGTTTCCTCCTCTCCGGAGAAGTGGGAAGGAATTTTCCCTGTTCATATTTGGGTCCTTTCCTACTTGCTGGTTTGCTGGGTCGTCCCACAGCACACAATTTTACACCGTCCTTAAAAATCTAGTGGGAGTAATTTTTGAGCTGCGGGGCTCACCCATGACTGTGCAGACTCTCTGAAATCTTTCATTCTATACCTGTAGCAAGAGATATTGCCCATATACTCTCCCCGTTTAGCTTATTTGGATGTTAAATGTCCTCAGGGGGACATTTGGCGAGACTAGATTTCTTTGAAGTGTCGACTGATGTATTTTTAAACTCTGGGAATTATTCCTCATATTGTGAAACAATCACGCAGTAAAATACGATGCTATGTCTCCTATAATTACGGCCATTCCGTGTGATTCTGCCTTTGCTGGGCTGCTTTGAAAATGTTCCAAGAACTGTCTGGAAGATTAAATAGGGACAGGTCCTTCAGTTCTTGCTCATTTAAAAATCCTATTGCAGTCACTGAGCTGCCACTGCAGGGTTTGCCCCACACTGAGGCCAGTTTCCATGTCAGGGAAAGCAATTTCAGTGAGAGGGACAGATCCTCAACTGGTGTAAACTGTCTTTACCTGCATTGAAGTCAATGGAGCTACTGCTGTCCACCACCTAAGAAGCTATCTTTGAGCCTTCTTGGTGTCAAAAAAATACAGCTAATATGGGCTCCAAGAATTCCTCAGTAAAGCTTGCAGTTGTGTGTTCAAGATTCCAGTTAGTTGTGTGATCAAGTGATTTTCTTGGGCACAGAAAAGAATGGTTCAGGAGAAGAAGAGACCCTGATAACTAAGCTCTTTGGAGATACGGACCTTTTTAAAAGGCTCTGTCGTAACAAGGGAGATTGAAAGCCACGGACTTTGCTATGGAAATGCAAATAAATGCAGTAGAAATTGTCATGCCAGGCAGCATATTGTTCTCATTTAAACAAGAGACATTTAGAGTAATATAAATTATTTAATTACCATCTTAGATTTGCGGTCAGACCTGAACCTGATCCTCAGCTGGTGTCCAAAACTGGTTATCTAGTATAGGTTGGTCTTTATGATAAAGCAGAACCAAACTGCACTGGAAACTACATGGGGATACTTTATTTGTATAGTGGTAAGGCCTAGGAGCCTCAGTCATGGACCTGCCCCTCCATTGCGTTAGGCACTGTACAAACCTTAAAGTGATTGCTTGGGATGAGGTTTTGCTTACCAGTGCCAGGTGCTGCTTAATGCAGGTCCATGATTATTTGTCTGATATATTAAAGATCTGATCATTAGGTTTTGGAGTATAGCACTTGAAAGCTGAATCCACGCTAAAGACACAGACTAGGCAGAATCTGCTATGGGTATAAATCAGCTGTGGTAGTGAATTGAGCTATGCCAATTTGCTCCAGCTGAGGATCTGACCCCTGGATCAGACAATCCACTTTCCTTTGTGCGTTGCAGCCCTTTAGATGGGCTTGTGACTGTCCAGGTTCCTTATTTCGGATGACAGAAATTTAAGAGGCCCCACAGTTCTAAAGGCCCCAAATGCTTCAAAAAATATTCCAGAGGTTTTGTCAGATTAAGGAAAAAGTGAAATATATCTATGTATTGTCAGTGCGTGTGGTGGTGGGGTTGAGGAATGTCTATAGGAAACAACTCAGAGCACCACATGTGATCAATTAACTATTCTGGAGCATGAAAAAAAATCCCGCATTGAGATGGTGGGGGAACAAAGTGCAATTATAATCTCACAGAATTATTGCCTGGATGATTCTCTCAGGGCTGGATCCCTCAGCTATGTCCTCCTGTCTGTCTCTCTTCCTTTCTCCCTCTCTCTGCTCCCTCTCTCCCCCACATCCTGGTCTCTCTCTCTTCTGTGAATGCTGATTCCAGGAAGTTTAAGTGGTTTTGCTGACAACCATTTTCTCCTAGCACAGGGCCAAATTCTGCCCTGACTTACACCTTGCACAAATTTATAATTTCAGCATGATCTGAATAAACCTACCTGCTGATTCTACCCAAATATACA
>NC_133772.1:38214893-38218416 GCF_003597395.2 Chelonoidis abingdonii
TCAGGGCTCCGTTATGCTAGGCACAGTATAAATATATAGTAAAATGACAGTCCCTGGCCCAAAGAGTTTACAAGATTGAACAGATGAGTGACACAAGTGAGTCAGGGTTGGCGGAACTAGGATAATAAAGATCATAGGAGGCATGCAATTCTTAGCCAGTTAGAAATCACAAATTGCCACCTGCCTACCTCATCTAATGCCATCTCTTACAAATGGGTGGCAGTAGAATTTCACATGCTTTTGAGTTTTCAGCATAATGATTTTTTTTTCTGTGGTTATATGGCCATGTCACAGAACTTCATGTACTGATGAAAGGCTCTTGCCAAGCTAGTGTAAATGATGAATTATTTATCTAAAATGGGAGTGGAAGGTCTAGGCAGACAATAAATTCAGTATTGTCAGTCCCAGGTATTCAAAAACCCTGGAGTCCAAGATGAGATAGACTGGGGTGCAGTGAGATTGATTTAAAAATCATGAGCTATTAAATATATCATACAATTTCCTTGCTGTATGGATTCTGAGCCTTAAGGGCCACTCATGTCACATTTTCTGGCTTTTCAACACAGTCACAAGTGCAGGAGACTAACCTTTCATTTAAAAAAAAGTGAGATTCTCACAAAACAGCTAGAGTGGAGACTTTCAGAAAGTTATTCATTATTGCAAGGTGCATGATAAAATCCTGAGAGTTAGCAGCACTGTAAATTAATATCTTTTAAAGAGCTCTGTGGCAAGTTATTAAGCAATGAACTTTGGGCTTTGCAGAGCCAGCAGTACATGATCACATTTAGCTTGGCATGATTTTGCAACACAATGATATAACACGACCTGATATAACACGAATTCGGATATAATGTCGTAAAACAACGCTCCGGGGTGGGAGGGGGGGGGCTGTGCACTCTGGTGGATCAAAGCAAGTTCAGTATAACACTGTTTCACCTATTACGTGGTAAGATTTTTTGGTTCTGAAAGACAGCATTGTATCGAGGTAGAGGTGTAGCAGGTGACAATAGCATGTGAATATTCATGCCTTGGCTTATGGAGATCCTTGATTCAATTTCACTGGATGGTGTAAAACAGAATTAAATGGAAGCAGGTCAAGTACAGTTTCTCATAATTACATGTTAACTTCAATAGAGCTAGACCAGTTTACAGAACAGCTGAGGATCTAGGCCACTGTGCTCTAACCTACTATAGTTGTGAGGGGGGACAAATATTTAATAATGCTGAAAAAATATTTTACTTAATAAAAACCCTTTTATATTTTATTCTAACCAGAAGTACAAAGGAGACTTGAGTCCGAGAGGAATTGGCCCTGCCAGCCCTACCCACAGGATTCCTGGTAGCTACGCTGGTGATAAATGGGGAAGTGAAATGTTAGCCGGGAACTCTCCTCACAATGCCAAAGAACGTAAGTGCATAGTATCAGGGTTCTTACTGTTCACCACAACTCAGACATGTATATTGTTTCACAAATACACAGTCCACAGAACTTGGCACTGCGGTTCTGGAACTTAGATTTAAACTGAGAAGCTTCCACCAGTGTGTTATTTCCTTTGTTTGTGTTGGGTGCTAGTGGATTTCTTCTTAGAATCATAGAATATCAGGGTTGGAAGGGACCTCAGGAAGTCATCTAGTCCAACCCCCAAATCCCCAACTAAATCATCCCAGCCAGGGCTTTGTGAAGCCAGACCTTAAAAACCTCTAAGGCAGGAGATTCCACCACCTCCTTAGGTAACCCATTCCAGTGCTTCACCATCCTCCTTCTTTATTTACTTTTCTAAAATTGTTCATCTGTCTTAGTTTCCTTAGTATCCTTAAGGAGGAGGGATAGCTCAGTGGTTTTGAGCATTGGCCTGCTAAACCCAGGGTTGTGAGCTCAATCCTTGAGGGGGCCGCTTAGGGATCTGGGGCAAAAATCAGTATTTGGTCTTGCCTAGAGAAGGCAGGGGGGTGGACTCAATGACCTTTCAAGGTCCCTTCCAGTTCTAGGAGATAGGATATCTCCAATTATTATTTTATTTTTATTAGTCACTGTGTATATGGGCCTAAATCTATGCACCTAAATCCATATTTAAATACCTAAAATGACATAGGCAGCAGAAAAAGGGGAAAGATCTTCACCTCCACTCAGGCCTCTTTATACCATATAAAAGGGCCAGTGCAGCACACAGGGGCTGTCAGAACTCTAGTTCTGGCCAGGGGAGGATTTCCCCAGTGCAGTCACTATGGAAGACAGCCAGGAAGCTGCTTTCTGAGACTCCCTGTACAAATCCTGGTCTAGGGGGCCTGCCAGGGCTGTGGCCATAAGAGGCACAATGAGGCAGGATCACAACACTGTTCAGATTCTGGGCTATGCTGTGGCCCACAGAGCAGCCCTGAGGAAGCTGCTGCAACTTAAACAGGCCCGCAAGACTGTGCAAACTATTTGTGGGCCCCACAACAGCCCCAAATGAGGAGTGGCTTAAAACCACCTTAACCTCTCCTCCCCCTGGGCAGCAAGGTGTGTGCTGCACCAATCTCACTCCCCCTGTGTTTAGATGCCTACTAAGTGGCCATTCAGGCACCTATTACTATATGTTGCAGCAACCATATCTTCCCCCACTATTTTTTTCTTTAGCTTTTCTTTTACATATTCTCTACTGTACAAAAACTGTAGAACTCAGCACACTCCCATGCATTCTGTATGTGGTTATTGCAAAATAAACAACCCCCGTCTTCTTTAATTGTCACATATGTACAATGTCATCACTTTAAAAGTGTGCTGGACTTCTGGCTCCAAAAGGAATCATCCTGCTCTTTGGAATTTTCCACCAAGCGCTTTTCAGTAATAGTTTCCCAACCAGCTGTGACTTTAGTAAAGTAAAGCTCCAGCCAGCTAAAAGTAAGGTGGTCTACGGGTATGTGTTCATTTTTCTCATGCCTTACAAATCATGGCTTGGTTTATACTGCCCTTTAGAATACACACTTATGAAATAAAATTTAATCATTCCCCATCAAGTTTGTCATTATGTACCATGAAAGAGAAGAGTTTCTTTACCAACTGGAAATTATACAGCTTTAATAATGACAATCATGTTGTGAACTAGAAATCCCATCACAACAATTCGTTCCAATGAGAACTGAATACACGCCATTCAATTATTACCACCATGTAAAAAAAAAAAAAGAGACAGATCCCTCAGTTATTAGTTAGAGACAGGTAAGACACAGGAGGATGGATTTACCCTATGTCCATGTCATTACTGCCCAGTCCCGATATGGTGGCTAGTAACTACATAACACAATGCCGTCTCTGCTGTCTGTCTCCTTGCTCTCAGGATCACCAACAACTATTCCAAGACTCTCCAATTAGCCCTCCAGGAGTTGCTTTAGAACTTAGGCTAGGATTTAGCATTGCAGGATTCATGGACACAATACCTGCACCCAACCACTCACTCATCTTAGGAGCAAGTGACCCTATGACTGGTTCTCAACTAGCTTTTTGAAAACTAAAATCAGCCTAAAACTCTGCTACAAGGACTTG
>NC_133772.1:38218516-38222590 GCF_003597395.2 Chelonoidis abingdonii
TGCAGCGCTGGGAGAGCTCTCTCCCAGCGCTGGCACTGCAACCACACTCACACTTCAAAGCGCTGTCACAGCAGCGCTTTGAAGTTTCGAGTGTAGCCATATCCCTAGTTTGTCTTCTGCTCTTGTTGGTGTGGCAGTATGGGCCAGAACAGCATGTACTTATTCTTCTGCACAATTCTCCAGCCAGTCAACATTAAACAGATTTTGTATCAGTGAGCAGGATTCAGATCTGCATTTAAACCTTTGCTGAAAACTTGTTCTGGAAGGCTGAAATGTAGCCCCTTATTATAGGGAGCGAACTTTTGAACTCTACCTTCAATTGTGTTGACATCCTAATTAGTGACTGGAAAGTGCCGAATGACACTGCTTTTATAGGTAGGATATACTGGAAAAGTCAGTCCTTATCATATATCCAGATGACATGTCAGAAGTGTCATATGTTTGCTTGTAATCTTTGGCATAACTGAGTTGTACAGACTTCAGTAACACATGACAAGCAGTATATATGTTGCTAGAGTCCTGTAAGATACTTTACCCAGAAGTGTATTGCAAATGCATAGGATGCTGAAAAGGATAAATGAGCTTTATCAGTGCTTACCCATCTTGGAGTTGCATTGTGTTGTCAGATAAAACATGGATGATGAACAAAAAACTGGAAAAACGTTATCTGAAGGACCTGTGTGTAAGATGAACATGTACAGAGAACCAAGATCTTTACTTAAAGCAAGCTGATAGGAAAGTGTAGCTTTCTGTACGATGTTTCTGAGCATTATCTGTAGAAATTAAGTAGAATTTTCTAAAATGAAATTTTTCCTCTTGGAATGCAAAGTGTTCAGAAAAACAAATTGGTAATTTTTCGTAATTTTGACATTTTAGCTTTTTCAAGATACCTTATGTCCTCTATAGTGACCTCTGCTTATAAAGCTATTTGAGTCAAACACTGCATGCCAGACTGTTCAGCTACTCAGGCATGTTGGAACCAGACAGTGTACAGTAAAAACCACTGTGGTAAACATGTCATCTGAAACAGGGGTTCTCAACCTTTTTCTTTGAGGGGGGGCCCCCCCCAACATGCTATTAAACTCCATGGCCCACCTGTATTGTCATAACTGGTTTTCTGCATGTAAAAGCCAGGGACCGCATTAGAGGGTAGCCAGCAGGCCAGTTGCCTGGGGTTGTCAAGCTACATTTCTCAGGCTTCAGCTTCAGCCTCGGGTGGTGGGGCTCAGGGCCCAGGTTTCAATCCCAGGCTTTGGCTTTCTGCCCTGGGCCCCAGTGAGTCTAATGCTTGCCCTGCTTGGCGGCCCCCTGAAACCTAGATAAGATTCATAGACTAAGATTGGAAGGGACCTTGAGAGGTTGAGTCTAGTCCCCTGCCCTCATGGCAGGACCAAATACTGTCTAGACCATCCCTGATAGACATTTATCTAACCTACTCTTAAATATCTCCAGAGATGGAGATTCCACAACCTCCCTAGGCTATTTATTCCAGTGTTTAACTACCCTGACAGTAGGAACTTTTTTCTAATGTCCAACCTAACCCATCTCCCTTCTCAGTATTCTGCCCCAAACAACACAAAAAGTTTTGCACTTGCATTTTGGACCTGTTCGTCTCTCGACCTGAAGAGGAGATGAAAATTGTAATAGTGAAATGATCGATCAGACCAGCTCCTCCACATACCAGTTCAGCTTTAATCAGAGTATTCTTACCCATCATTATTTTATCTACTCTTGGTCTTTTGTCCCAGCTATGCTTCACCAAATTTGACTACAGTGCTCCATATGCCATTTGTTTCTCTCAACAAACATCTGTGCTTCTTTCATGTATGTTACGTATTCAGTGGAATGCTTTCCGGAGCCAACCACAAGCTACTTCAAAGAAAAAAACATTCGGAATCTAAATTTTAGAATGGAAGACTCACTTCGCTTCACAGGGTATGATCTACACAGCATCTAGACACCCTACGACTGGTCTGTGCCAGCCAACAAGCTCACACTACAGGGCTGTTCACTGTTCTGTGTCATGCGGGCTTCTGGGCTCAGGCTGGAGCCTGCGCCTTCAGGGACCCTGGCGAGTCCCCCCTCACCTTTCAGGTTTCCTGCGAGCTCCTGGGCTCCAGCTCTCGAGCCTTAAAGAAGTCTACAGCAATGAAACAACGATTCATAACCAGAGCCCATGAGACAGAGTCAGCTGTCACAGGCAAGCCATGATTTTCTTTGCCTAGGTAGATTATACCCATATGGTTTACCAGAAACTACTCAGTTGGGGTAGTCTTTACATTGCTGGAGACAAAACCTCCACTTGGATTTATACACTTATCACAATGTTAGCACTTGTCACCATCTTTTTGCTGATGTGATGTTTTGCCATTCCCTTGACCTACACTTTGTTACCTAGTCTTCTAGACTAACTTTCTAAGGAGCAAAACTCATAGTGTTTGCTATAGCGTTATGAAAATGCCCAAACACTATGCTGCTACTGCAATAGTTACATAAGCATCAGCTGTCATAACTGTAAGCCTAATTAAATAGTAGTCTTACTTACCCACCAAGTTTTCCCATACTCAATAGCATCCTTCTACTATCCTGCGTAAGCTGGCATTTGAGCCGCATAGTTCAAGGTATGTTGTTGTAGCATCCAGAGCTGTGTACTGATCAATTGCTACAAAAATAAGATTGCCTAGTTTTAACAGGTGATCCAGCCCGACCAAGTATGATCCTACTACTGTAGGATCAGTGTTAACATGCCTCTAAGCAATAAAATCTGTATCAGAGTTAAGTGTTTTTCTTGAGGCAGGAATGGTGTGCCAGTTGAGTGAGGCTTCCTGCAAGTCTATGGGTGAATGGTGCCAAAAGGAGTCTATACCAGAGGGTCTAAACTCAGAGGGTCACACTCAGAGGCTTGCTGTGTGAAAAGGGTCACCTATACAAAAACGAAATGTTTGAGAATTACTGTACAAAGCGATGACTGAAGCTATGTTGAAAAGATAAGCAAGGTTTATTTAGTACTTAAGCTCTACTGTTTCCAAAGTAGTTAACAAACCATTGGTCAAGACACTGTAGAAGTATCTCATCTTATCTTTTGTTGATAAGGAGAAGCGGTGGATTGTGGGTATACCTAGACTTTAGTAAGGCCATTTGATTACAGTTCTCGCATGTATTATTGTAAACTAGGCAAATTTACAATTTTTAGATGAGGCTTACTATAAGGTGGTGCTGCATAACTGGCTCGATAACCGTACTCAGAGTTGGTTATTAATGGCTCCCGAATCCTGCTGGAAAGTTATTATAACAAGTGGGGTTCCGCCCAAGGGTCTGTTTTGGGACTGGCCCTCTGCGTTCAATATCTTCATCAACATACTTAGATGTTGGCATAGAAAGTACACTTATTAAGTTTGTGGCGACGCATACCCGACTGGTGAGGGTGCAACTGCTTTGGAGGACAGGGTAAGATGATCTGGGACAATTGGAGAATAGTCTGAGTGTAAACCAGATGAAGTTCAATAGAAGACAAATGCACCCAAAGTCCTGTTCCACTTAGGAAAGGAACAATTAGTTTCACTACATTACAGAATGGGAGGTAAGAGACTGTTCTAGGAAGGGTAGTGGCAGAAAAGATCTGGAGTCCATGCAGACCACAAGCTAAATATTGAGTCAGTGTGATATGTTGCGAACAAAAGCAAACTTGATCTTGGGATGCATTAAAGGTGTGTTGTAAACATAGACACGAGAAGTCATTCTTCTTGCCTCTACTCTACGCTTCGGTTAGGCCTCAACTGCTGTATTGTGGGTCCAGTTTCTGGGCACTGCATTTCAAGAAAGAATGTGGAGGAAACTGGAGGAGGGTCCAGATAAAGAAGAGCAACAAGAGTATGATTATAGGTCTTGAGAACATGAGCTATGAAGGAAGGCCTGAAAGGAATGGGTTTATTTAGTTTGGGAAAGAGAATGACTGGGAGGGACATGATAGCCAGTTTTCAGGTATCTAAAAGGGGTGTCTCAGGAGGAGGGAGAAAACTTGTTCACCTTTAGACTCTATGATAGAACAAGAGCAAGGGCCTTAACTGCCCAGCA
>NC_133772.1:38222902-38225431 GCF_003597395.2 Chelonoidis abingdonii
ATGAAAATTAAAGCAATAGCTTTTTTTAATTTTCCCTGAGACACCTCTTTGGTTTTGTTGAGCTTTGGGCCCACTTAATCCTCAAGAATGTTTTAGAATTTGGGTCACTTTAACTACAGCCCCAAATAGAAAAGCTATTTATTGGGAGTTAAATTTTAATCCAGGAGGCAGGATAGTTTTTTCTGGTTATTATGGCTAAATTAGAGACTCTGATAGCCACTGTTACTCCATGTGAGAGCATGCATCATCTACTATTATCTGTTGGTGGAAGCTAGAAAAAGATGGATCTGGGATATAGACACAAGACGACAAATGTTTAACTTGGATCAATGTCTTTGTTTCAAAGGTTGTCCTTTGATAAGGAAGGAATGATTAAGAGAGCTAAGCGCCTCATTGACCTTTATAAGGAAGCAGGAATTGGTAAAGATCGCATTCTCATAAAACTGTCATCAACGTGGGAGGGGATTCAGGCAGGCAAGTAAGTGTCTGTAGCTGGCATTTATTTTTAATTTATATAATGCTTCTAATGGCCGGTCATGAAAATTTTAAAAAATCCTATCACTGTGTTGGCTGTTTTGAGAACCATGCACCAGTAAATTCAGTTAGTGGGGTTAAATCTAACATGAGCAAGACTTTTTTTTTTTTTATTCATGGGACAAATGCTCATTTTGGTGCTAGATCATTGCTTTTGAGCTCAGTAACATGTTATAGTTCAGTAATTAACTAGTGATTTAACTTTATGAAGTTATTAAACTAATTATTTGATTGTAGATAGAATGGAGTCTGTCCCCTGTCGTTCCCCCCCCGCCCCCCAGTCAAAGATGACTTTTTTTTTGGCAGGGTTCTGGAAGAGGAGTATGGGATCCATTGCAACATGACTTTACTCTTCTCCTTTGCTCAGGCAGTGGCCTGTGCTGAAGCTGGAGTCACCCTAATTTCCCCCTTTGTAGGGCGTATCCTGGATTGGCATGTTGCAAACACAGACAAGAAGACTTTTGAGCCCTCAGAAGACCCAGGTAAGCTTGTCTCTGAATGTAATTGGGGAAAATTCACTACAAGTTACTTTTTAAATCTTCTCTTATGAATGCTCCTCTAGAAAATACAGTATTGGGTACTAAAACTTCTCTAATTTAAGAATCTTTGCATTTTAAAACTTGTCTTGAAAATCACCAGTGTTTTCTTCATAGGGGTGAAGAGTGTCACTAAAATCTATAATTACTACAAAAAGTTTGGCTACAAAACTATTGTGATGGGTGCTTCATTCCGAAACACTGGGGAGATTAAAGCACTGACAGGCTGTGACTATCTTACCATTTCACCTAAGCTTCTGGGAGAGCTCAGTAAAGAGAACACCAAGCTAACTCCCACACTCAGTGCTAAAGATGGTAAGTTAGTTTTTCTTTCCTTGTATAATACAGACTTGTTCCATAATCCCGAGACTCCTCTTTACTACTGAACATAGCTGATATATGGAAGAAGCCAGCTTTGGTAAGTGGTAGTACATAACTTCAGCTTAAACTTAATGCTTCTTGCCTCTATCCAAACACTTTTTTAAAGGGGTAAGACTTGGCTCATCTACAGTAACAGCCATGGTGGTCATGAAGACAGTACAAGGCAATCAGCAGTCCTTGTGGCACTGCTGTTGAGGGAATCAAGGCTTTTCCACACCATTTATATTCAGTTTACTTAATATCTTGGGTCCTTTCGCATGCATTAGCCAGTAACTACCCCAGATTCAAGTCAAGATGTCTGATTCAGTTTAAACAGTGATACTTTTATAAAATTAAAAAAAAATTGGTGGGCTGGGAGGGAGAAACCACCTCTAATTTGTATCCTGGGACTCGAAGCATTTTGTAAAATCCTTCGAGCAAGAAACTTAGTTTAACACTAATTCTGCAAGAATGGAATTCATCTGAAGGACTTCAAGTAAGGTTAGAAGAGATCATACACCTATACAACAGTCAACATTTGAAACCCAGAGTCTTTAAAAACCAATCTCTCTTGAAATGGTACTAAAGTGTTGCAACTTATTTGGTTTAGCAATGTTTTGCTGTGGTGGCTCTTGCATGTAGTCCTGGTAGCTGTACCACTCATTTTTCCTTCCTCTTAGCTTTATAAACAAATAGTAAATTACAAAATTCAGACTGGGAATTGTGCACAGCTGCAATCATGAGCTCTATTAAAGGCTCTAAGCAGTGGGCAGGCTTGTTATCAATTGAGCTTTTTGTTAGGCATCTGCTGAATAATTGGAACCGTTTGCTTGAGTCCTTTCTCTTGTCCAGTGTCTTGTGTAACATTTTTGTACTGTGGGCTGAAAGTTTAGTGTCATTAGGAGCCAGATACAAACATGAGAAACATGAATGCCCTAGCCTAAATTTTAGACTAGCAGGATAACTTCCCTTAAGATAAGAGTTCAGAATCAACAATATCTGATTTACTCCCCAAAATGTCTCCCTGACAACCTTGTCAGCAGTGTGCATTGGGGTGGGGGAGCGGATTTCAAACTTCAGCTAATGGGGGATTACATCA
>NC_133772.1:38225531-38248167 GCF_003597395.2 Chelonoidis abingdonii
AAAGAGGAGAGATGTCTGTCATCAGCAAAGTCCTCAGCAGTTCGGGCTCCATTCCCACAGAATCACGCTGCACAGAAACGTTTGAGAGAGTTCCAAGATGGCGCAAACGTGGACGGGAAAAACATGAGTTACTGGGTATGTGAAGCGATGCATCACGGGGGCCATTGGGACAGGAAGCAGAATGACCCGCACCTCCACCTCCTTCCCCACAAACCCACGCCGCCAAAATGGGACAGGTTGATCTTGTGGGACAGCTGCCATAATAGCACCACTCCAACAGCGCTGCAAATGTGGCCACAATGCAACCCGAGCTGGTGGAGCTGTCAGCGTGGCCACACTGCAGCGCTTTTCCTACAAAGCTGTACGAAGACAGCTGTAACTCCCAGCGCTGCACACCTGCAAGTGTAGCCAAGGCCTTAGTTGTTATTCCCCACGCCGAGGTGGAGTACAGCCAGCGCTGTAGCCAGGGAGATACAGCACTGTATGTGCCTTGCCAGTGTAGACAGGGAGTAAGTTACAGCGCTGTAAAACCACCACCAGCGCTGTAACTCTCAAGTGTAGCCAAGCTTAAAGGAAAAGCCTTGAACAGGGAATAGTGTGTAAATTTCACCACTCTCGGAGGAGCCCTTGCAGGCATTTTGACTCAGACACCCTTCTTAGGCACAGGAGCTGAAACATGGATGTACAAACCAGGAAGAAAAAAGCTTTCTGGCTTCTTTTAACATCAGAGGTAGCTAAAAAGGACCCAAGCAATTTTCTCCTTTTCCAGGGCTCCTTTAATAGGCCTGAATTTCACAACACCTTTGATGGAGCTCGATTAGTGTTTTGCAAAGCCCTTTGAAGCACTCAGATGAAAAGCACAAGGACAAGATTCATCATGATGATTAATTAAATGGCCCCATGATGGCAGCAGAGGGTGAGTAGTAGGAGAGAGCTTTTGGATGCTTCAAGAGTGACTGCCTCAGAACTGGGGCAATTGGACTCACCTACCTTCCTACTAAAAATACATTTTCCCTTCTCACCAACACTAAATGAAAGGGCTGTGGAAAACTGGAGAATGCAGAGAGCTCTTTCAGCATCTGTGGATTCAAAGGAAGTCTTTAAATAGAGGGTTTTTTCTCTCCTTTAAAAGTTCCCCTGTTGTAGGAAACTCTCTTTATAGCATAAAATCCCCTAGCTTTTCTGAAATGGCCTCCTCTCTGGGCGAGAGGAGTCCTCAAAGGGCATCCTAGAAGATGTGCCAAACCCATGGAGTATTGAAATGCCACCTGTGGCCACCACCCTTATTTTTAATATGGAAGTGCCACTCCCAATTTGCACTGTTCCGAGTTGAGGTGAAAGCTCTGGCTCCTTGAGACTGTAATAATTAGTGGGATTTCTGTAGCACCTCGAGGCCCCAAACTCGATCAGGGCTCTATTATGCAAGGTGCTATACTAACATATAATAAGACACTCTCCCTGTCCAAAGAGTTTAGAATCAGAATAGACAAGACACAGGGAGGATTGTTATTCCCATTTTACAGAGGGGAACTGAGGCACAGAGAGATTAAGTGACTTGCCCAAGGAGACATGTGGAATGTGGCAGAGGCAGGAATTGAAACCCACATCTCCTGAACACTAGTCCAGAGCTGTAACTGAAAGACTCTCCTTCCTGTCATGAGTTCATGGTACAAAGATTTATGCAGCAAAAAAAAGTACATGTGGCTATTTGAAAGGCTGTAGGATGTCATTAGACACAAGGACCTGCGCAAAGTGCAATGGATACATGAATAAAACAGATCCCAAAATGAAAAGCTTACTGACAAGAAAAGAAATGACTTCCTACTCCAAAATTAACACCCAATCCTGCTCACACTGAAATCAATGACATAACTCCCACTGACTTCAGAGGGAACACTAACAGGACTATACTTCCACAGAGCAAGGATTTAAAAGATGGGAGAATGTACCAATCTAAGCCATGGCCAGATTCTTAGCTGATGTAAAATGATGTAGTCAGTGAGACATTGCTGATTTACCCCAGCTGCAGATCTTGCCCCATATCTTCCTCTCTCCATTTGAGTAAACATTTGAACTTGGGGTGGAGATTCCCAGTGAGGCACAGGGAATTTGATTAATTATTGGCTGTAATCACCATAATCTAACCCCAAAACACTGTACAGGCATCATTACAGTGAAAAGCTTCCGCTCATTTACTTTAAGGAATAACAAAAGAAATGAAAATTATAGCCCCTGTCTGATTCCTGCTCTTCAAATACCCAATGTGCACACTAAGAAGCATGAAATCTGCAATCTGTGGCCAGGGCTGAATTTTTACTTTCCTGATGACTGTCATGCATATCTACAATCCACTTATCAGGGTCCAACCAGCCTCATGTCTGCCCCAAGTCAGCCTCTGTCTGGGAAAAGGATGAAAATGATTTGCTTGGAGATTTCACATGGGATGACTTTTCTTATCTTTTGCAAAGAAAAGGGTTAAAAGCATCGTGTCTTTTTTTGTGGGGGCTGCTGTTAGCAGAAACTGACCATAAACCGTGATTGCTGTTGCCAGAAGGGACCTGTCAAACACCCTCCAAGAATACAGAGATTATTTTTTCAGCTACAAACGTAGCAAATTGAACACAAACAGGGGGACGATTTGATGGTCACATACACATGCTAAAGAATTTTGACAGAAGGGCAGTGGAGCGAAGTCTGGAGCTAGGTAACAAAACCTGAATTAATCTGATTCAACAAAACCTGTCCAGTATCAGATGAAATGTGGACTATGATTGCTAGGCCTACGTCTGGAGCTCTCAGTACTAAATGGGTTGTTATTTAAAGTCACTAGGATGGTGTTACAGAAAAATGTTTAAAAGTATCAGTGAAGGGAATTTAGGGATTGAAGAATCTAAGAGAAGGTCCAAAGACATTTTATACTGGCCTCAGATGAACAGCAAGGTTGAAGAACCTGTCAAGGTTTGTCGTATATGCCAAAAATACAAACCAACTCAAGCAAGAGAGCCCATATTAGTGGCACAGGAAAAATTGCCCCCCTGGAGCAAACAAAGTCGGGATAGATTTGTTTACATTGACTGGAAAGAAAAATATGTGCTTCTCCTAGACTGTTATTCTCACTACCCTGAGGTAGCCTCACTGGACGATACAACAGCTAAACAGGTGATTATACAAGTCAAATCTGTTTCTGTGAGACATGGTATATCTGACAAAGTAATGTCTGACAATGGCCTGCAGTTTAGTGGGCATGATTTTAAAGTGAAGTATGGGTTTCAATATGTAATCTCTAGTCCCTATTATTCTCAACAGGTTGGTGGAAAATGGTGTCATAATAAAAAGCACCTACTGGAAAAGGCTGGGAAGTCAGCTTCTGATGCTTATTTAGCCCTGTTAAATGATCGAACGGAACAAGTGAAGGGTGAGTTGTCACCTACCGACGTGTTCAACAGAAAACTGAAAACAAAAATGCCTGCACTGTTAGAAAGTGATGCCGGAGCACTGGGGGCTTGAAGACATATACATGGATAGGCTAAACAAAAACAATATGATTTTATGTCCTGGGAGCTGCCACCACGTAATGAAAATGACACTTGTGCAAATCTATGGCAGGAAATGGTTACAAACACAAGTGGTATCACAAGAGGCAGCCCAGGATCATATGAGGTTGGCACCCCAGATGAGTACATACTGCAGTGCAAGAGACAACACCTTTTCCAAATCCCAGAAGGGAGGGAGATAAGCGGCACTGAGAAAGTCTCAGACAGATGACAACCAGGGCCGGTGCAACCATTTAGGCGACCGCCTTGCTGGGATTTAGGGGGCACCATTTTCTTCGGCAGTGACCGCGGCAGCTGGATCTTCAGCTGCCCTGGTCACTGCCAGCATTTAGTTAAGCAGCCACGGCATGCTCGGGGAGGAGGCAGGGCAGGGGTGAGCTGTTTCACTTCTCCCACCTCCTAGGCTTGCGGTACCAATCAGCTTAGGAGCCGCAAACCTGGGAGGCGGGAGAAATGAAGCCGTGACGGCGTGCTCGAGGTGCTTGTGCTCATGCGCGGAGCAGGGGTGAGCTGGGGCGGGGAGGTGCCGCAGGGCGGAGGGTGGGGGGTGGCCCTGCCGCGGGGGGGCACATCAGGGCACAGGGGGGGAGCTGCCGTGGGGGGGACACCTCAGAGCAGGGGCGCGGGGGAGGGGCAAGGTGGAAGTTTCACCTAGGGCGCGAAACATCCTTGCACCGGCCCTGATGACAACCACAGCAGGTTGAGATGGCTAACCCCACAGGAAACGGCACAACCAGAATTCATGGACTTACTGCTGCTGGACAGCAATGGGGCTGACATCTCAGGGGAGCCCAACAGGTCTATGCAATGGCACAGTGGACCTCAGAGACTACTGAACATTGCTACTTAGTTTAGTTAGTAGGCAGGCTATAACTATTTGACATTCTGTATTATTAATGTTGATTGTTATGTTTGTCTGGGGAAGGGAGATATGGGGAACTGTACCTTTAAGACGTTCTGGCAAGAACCCATTGGAACCCATTGTGATTAATAGATTTATAGATTCCAAGGCCAGAAGGGACCATTGAGCTCATCTAATGTGACCTCCTGCATAGCGCAGGCCAGAGACCTTCCCCAAAACGATTCCTAGGGCATGTCTTTTAGACAAACTTTCAATCTAGATTTAAAAATGGGCAGATAAGGAGACTCCACCATGATCCTTGAAAAGTTGTTCCAATGGTTATTTTCATTGTTAAAAGTGTATGCCTGATATCCAGTCAGAATTTAGCCAGAATTCTATCTTCAACTTCCATTCCCTGGACTGTGTTATACTTTTCTCTGCTAGACTGAAGAACCCACTATTAAATTTTTATTCCCCATGTAGGTACTCATAGACTGTAATCAAGTCACCACTTAACCTTCTCTTTGTTAAGCTAAATAGATAGAGCTCCCTCAATGTATCGCTATAAAGGCATCGCTAATCCTTTAATCATTCTCGTGGCGCTTCTATGCACCCTCTCCAATTTATCAACATCCTTCTTAAATTGTGGACACCGTAACTGGACACAGTGTTCCAGCAGCAGCCACACCGGTGCCAAATACAAAGGTAAAACAGCCTTTCTACTCCCGTTCGTGATTCTCCTGTTCATGCATCCCAGGATTGCATTAGCCGTTTTGGCCACAGCATCACTCTGGAAGCTCGTGTTCAGCTGATGATCCACCATGACCCCAAAATCATTTTTAGAGTCATTGCTTCTCAGAATGGAGTCCTCCATCTTCTAAGTATAGCCTACATTCTTTGTTCCTAGATATATTTGTTTCCTTTTAGCCAAATTAAAACCATATTGTTTGCTTGCACCCAGTTTACCAAGAGATCCAGATCACTCTGTGTCAGTGACCTGTCCTCTTCACCTAATTATTTACTCAATTTACCACTTCCACAATTTTTGTGTCATCTGCAAACTTTACCAGTGCTGATTTTATATTTTCTTCCAGGTCATTATTAAAAATGTTAAATAGTGTATGGCCAAGAATCGATCCCTGCAGGATCCCACTAGAAACCTACCTGTTTGATGATGATTCCCTATTTACATCTACATTTTGAGACTTATCACTTAGCCAGTTTTTAATCCATTTAATGTGTGCCAAGCTAATTTTATGTCGTTCTAGTTTTTTAATCAATATGTCATGCAGTACCAAGTCAAATGCCTCACAGAAGTCTCAGTGTATTACATCGACCCTGTTACCTTTATCAACCAAACTTGTAATCTCATCTAAAAAAGATCTCAAGTTAGTTTGATGTTATGCAGAGGCTCGCGTTACACGGTGCTGATCAATCAGAACTCACAATATGAGAGAAAAAAACCGGAGCATTGAGTTTCAGAGCCTGGGGCATCTGACTCAGGCTTGTGGGGCTTGGGCTGTGAGGCTAAAACTTACAGTGTAGATGTTCAGGGTCAGACTGCAGCCTGGGCTCTGAGACCCTCCTACATCACCGGATCCCAAAGTCTGGTTCCAGCCCAAGCTGACATTGCAATTGTACATTGCAATTTTAGCCATGCAGCCCGAGACCTGTGAGCCCAAAACAGCTGACCCAGGCCAGCCGCGGTGCAGCTGGGGGTCTTTTATTGCATCTTAGACATTCTTTTAGACACTGAGTGAAGCACAGCTCTGTGAGACTCCTTGGCTTGAAGTGACTACAGAACACAACGGTTGGTTAAATTCCTGGCCCTGGGTGACTTCGTTAGTTTCAATAAGCCTTCGTCAGCACCTAACTCACTTAGGGACTTTTGAAATATTACCCTTAGGGCCTGAAATCCCCTCTCATTTACACTAGAGTTATTTCACTGAAGTCAACAGAGTTATACTTGTGTAAAGTTGCAGTGTGGGAGGTCTAGGTTGGATATTAGGAAACTGTATCTCTAGGAGGGTGGTGAAGCACTGGAACAGGTTACCTAGGGAGGTGGTGGAATCTCCATCCTTAGAGGTTTTTAAGGCCCATCTTGACAAAGCCCTGGCTGGGATGATTCAGTTGCGGCTAGTCCTGCTTTGAGCAGGGGGTTGGACTATTTGACCTCCTGAGGTCCCTTCCAACCCTGATGTTCTATGATTCTAAAACCAGCAGAACTGAGAGAATAATCAGGCTCTCAATCTGTTTCTCATCTCCCCATCTGTAAATGGAATATGATAATACTTGTCCACTTGGACTGCAAGCTCTTTGGGTCAGGGACGGTCTCTGGCTGTGGGTCTGTACAACACCTGGCACGAAGAAGCTTTGATCCCATTTGAGGCCTCCAGGTACTACTGTAATATATGTCATAAGTGCTGCCCTCCCTGACGCTCACCAGCCTGGCTGGGGCCTGCAGTCTTGTTAGATAATTAGAGCCCTGCATTTAATCTGGCTGTTGGGACAAAGCGTCACGACACAGTGAAATCATTGCACACAGCAGCGTGGGGAAGTGATGCTGCACGTGACGCAATATGATTATTGTGCCATCCCCAGAAAGAAAATTAATTTGATAATGGGCTTTTGTGGCACTGGGCAGCACAATGCAGCAGCGGGGCAATAATAAAGAGCTCCTTGAAGTAAATGGAAAAACCCTCTTGATTTCAGTGGGCTTTGCATCAGGCCTTAGTGAAGGGTGTGTTGTCCTGTGTTGGCGACTAGGGAGGATACCATCTGTAGAGCAACTGATAGCTTTGCACAGTCTCCTCCGGAATCCTGGCCTTGCTGGGATCACTGATAGTCTGAGCACATGCACGGAAAGCATGGAGAGACCTGACATAATCTTCATGACTTAAATCCAATTAACGTGAGCTAATATGGCTGCAAATGTTCGGAGTGCTGAAGCTGGCTTCCCACTCAGCTGGAGGAATGGGGCCCTACAGCTGAGACAAGGGACAGCCTTGTTTCCGTGGGGAAGAGGCAGTGGAGTGGAATGGGAGGGTGGGTCAGGCTGACCAGAGTGAAAAACATTGCTCTGTATTTCTGTAATGAACAGCAAACAGAGGGTGCTCTTGGCAGAGAAGGAGCCTGTCTAGTGATCAAAGACATGGGACTAGGGGTCAGGAGAGCTCGGTTCTATTCGCAGCTCTGACACTGGCTCCCTGTGTGACCTTGTGCAAGTCATTTTGCCTCTGTGCCTCAGTTTTACCATCTATAAAAATGAAGTTGATGATGATAATGATTAGTTTTCTCGGGATTTTAAATTCCACAGGGAGCGTCTTCCATCAGATACTATTTAACGTCCCCTCGGGAGAATGGCATGCTCACATTTCACTACCCACAACATCCCTGAAGCCAGCACTGCCCAGGCTAAGGTCATTAACTTAGCTATATGGGGATCAAGCATTCAGGCCATGGCTACACTAGCGAATTTTACTGAGCAAATACCAGTGGGGGCCCTAGTGTAGACATGGCTCCAGTAGCGCCAAGGATTTTTATCATTATGTCAATTAAACCCGCTGATGGTGTTAAAATGGATCCAGCTGCAAGAACCTGGTGCCAGTAGAAATTCTTTGGTAAAATGTCCTAGTGTAGACAAGACTCAAGAAACTGAGTGCAGGAAGAGGCTAAACATTTAGGCAGCTACTCCAAGAGGTTTAGAAGAGGGGGAGAGAAAAGGCGTTCATGGAGCAAAGCAGCTGAAGAGAGAAGAGGGTCAAGCCTGATTAATAAAAAAAGTACATTGACCCTGGCAAGGGGCCTGATTCAGCTCCCATGGACGTCTATGGAAAGACCCCCACTGACAACAGTGGATGTTGGATCATGCTCATGGTAGGCTATCAAATGAGTAGTGGCTTAAATGGGATGTTCAGTCCTGAAGATAGCCTGCCCCCTGAAAAGCCCTTGCCCTGACACATATCCCTTCCGGATTCACGTGCAGGACTGTACATCTAGAAGAGAAGCTTTATGTGTTAGGCTGCCTCTGCTACGGACATAGGGACTCAGCACCAGTCCTGCCAGCCCTCGCTTGTGTGCACAATTCCTGGCCTTGGCATGAAGGGCAGCACAGCCATCAGTTAATGTGCTTAAGGCTGTTTGACCCAGGAAATCTTGATGCCAATTGGCAGAGACCCCAGGAGTCATGGGGTATAGGGATCCCTGGGTTCACCAAAAGGATATTGTGTAAGGTCTGTAATGAAAACCTGTGTCACACCAATCATCATATTCATTGCAAGATGAGTGCATGGGGAATATGTGAGGAGTTATGGATATATGCTGGAAAATGATGTTCTCTAAGCCTTGTAATTAGTTAAAGGGAGGTCACTCAAAGGTATCTACCCTGTGACAAACTTCTCCAGACAGGAGGTGGGAAACAGTTATCTCCCTGCTGGACCACAGTGTATTGTGTGTCTCACAATAGAAATCTGTCTGCATACTGAGCCAAATGCTGCTGAAGAGCTTGGGGCAACTTCAAAAGGATTAAAAAACAGTAGGGAGGGATAGCTCAGTGGTTTGAGCATTAGCCTGCTAAACCTAGCGTTGTGAGTTCAATCCTTGAAGGGGCCATTCAGAAATCTGGGGCAAAAATGTGTCTGGGGATGGGTCCTGCTTTGAGCAGGGGGTTAGATTAGATGACCTCCTGAGGTTCACCCTTCCAACCTTGATATTCTATGAAGTGAAGATCAGTGGTCCAGTCTGGTATACCTATGTGTGCACAAAGACAGTCTGGCATTCTTCAAGCTGCCAGTAGGCTTGATCTTATCAAAAGTGGGCTCTCAGCCAACCTGGCTGAAAATGCTGGGAAAAGTACTTGAAGTAAACTCTCTCATAGGAGACAAGGAATGTCTTGTGAATTAAGTTTAGGCTGTAGAAAGCATGTTATGGTTTTAATGTAAATGGAACTGTCTGTTTCCAGTGTTCGTATTTACTATCATTTGAATATCTCTGTTCTTTGATAATAAACTTATTCTCATTTTCACTCTAACTATTGCTGAGTGCTGTGTGTTAACGCAGAGTGGTCATCACGAGTTAAAACCTGTACACTGGTGTGTGCTGTTCCTTTGGGAGGAGCAAATCTGAGAGCTCTGTGAGTGCTCAGTGGTGGATCCAGGGCTGGGCACTCCAGGGGGATGTTTGGAGGACTCGGGGGTTGGTGGGTGCCCTTTGCTACCCTGTGCAGAGAGTGCAGAGACCTGGAAGCCATTGCTTGTGTTGCCAGAGGCTGGGGGTTTCAGGGACCTGACCCACAGCAGGTTCAGACAAGACCTCCTCACACTAAGGGCAGGTGGTAGCAAAGTGCCTCTCAACCTGCAGGAGCATCACAAAGGCCTTGATGCTGCTCCCACTGAGCTTCTCTTGAGGCAGAAGGGAACAGGAGTGGGCTCTGTAAGGGAAACTAAGGAACAAGTGTGGCAGCGGGCTGGCTTTGCAGCCTCAAAAGCTGGCATGCTGCCAGTCCTGAATCAAGCAGTAGAAGCTTTTTTGTACGATGCAATGACCAAATTATATAGTGTGTTGGGCAAGGCGTGCTGCTGGCGGAGAGGAAATTCCATGCTGGGTAATTCCCTTGCAAACCTTGAAATTGAGCCAGTTGGTCTCACACTGGAACAGTGCCTGCTGGGAGTGCAGAGCCCAGAGAGGAGAATGTGCATTTCTCTGTTCCAAAAGGAAGGATGGCTCTGTCTTGCACTGGATTGGGACTTGGGGATTTATACCATCACTCATCACCATGGCTTCTGGGCGCCTTCCATGTTAAATCAATAGCAATAGCCAACTCTCTAGTGGAATCCCATTGGAGTCTCCAGCTCTGCTCACCTTTCACAGTAAAACTGTGCTCGGAGGAGCCTTTTTGTTTTAATTTTTTTTCCATTAATGTACTTTGAAGGCTGATTTGTTTCAGGCCTGTTGGTTTTGGGTCGGTTGTGGTTTAGGAGTTAAACAGCCCCTGAGCCCAAACATGGCAAGCCTGTGTCAGCTAGCCCAGGCCTGCTAGCTGCAGGTGTCTAATTGCAATGTAGACATACTGTCAGTCTCTCCAAGCCAACAGCAGCCTGGAAGGAAATAGTGATGAGGACTGTGCTTTCCCCACTCTGGCGGCAGCGCTGTGATATTGACTAGGTGGCCCGGTGGTCCATTTTGCCAAGCAGCCCAGAAGGGCCAGGAGAAAAGCCTGCTCTGCAGGGGCAGAAGCTGAGCTCACATAGAATCATAGAGTTGGAAGAGACCTCAGGAGGTCATCTAGTCCAACCCCCTGCTCAAAGCAGGACCAACACCAAATCCCCCCTCACTCTTCTCTTCTGCAGACTAAACAAGTCCAGTTCCCTCAGCTTCTCCTCATAAGTCATGCCCAGGCCCCTGATCATTTTCGTTGCCCTCCACTGGACTATCTCCAATTTGTCCACATCCTTTCTGTAGTGGAAGGCCCAAAACTGAATGCAATACTCCAGTTGTGGCTTCACAAGTGCCAAATAGAGGGGAATAATCACTTCCCTCCATCTACTGACAATGCTTCATGCTGCCACCAGAAAAAAATAGTTCTGAGAGGGTCTGTTGTGGTACTGAGAACAAGCAACCTCCTTCACTTGGACTCCTTTGGCACGAGGTCCAAAAGCACTCAGTACCAAGACAAGCAGGTTGAAGCCTGAGCATTTCTCCCTGACAATCTGTTCAAATGATCTTCTGTCGTGACTTTCTCTTCCAGCCATGTTAACTGAAACAAAGCGGGCCAGAACATTAGTTGTAACAATGTACATAAGATGGCCCTACATGGGTCAGGCCAGGGTCAATCTATCCAGTATCCTGTCTCAACAGTGGCCAGTGTCAGATGCCCAGAGGGAATGAACAGAACAGGTAATCATCAAGTGACCCATCCCTAACACGCCATTCCAGCTTCTGGTGCAAGCAGAGGCTAGGGACACCTTAAATCAGGTGGCCAAACCCGAGCCTGAGAAGGAGCCAGAATTTAGCAATGTACATTGCCACAGTAACACTCAGCAGCTCCCCATAAGATGTCCCCACCCCCTCTCCAGTTCCTCCCACCCACAGGCAGCCCCACCGGTCAGCGGCCTCCCCCTCCCTTCCTGCACCTCCCGATTAGCTGTTTGTGGCATGCAGGAGGCTCGAGGGAAGGGGGAGGACGAGGACCATGAAAAGAGGAGAGATGTCTGTCATCAGCAAGTCCTCAGCAGTTCGGGCTCCATTCCCACAGAAATCACCGGCTGCAACAGAAACTGTTTGAGAGAGTCCAAGATGGCGCAAACGTGGACGGAAAAACATGAGGTTACTGGGATGTTGAAGCGATGCATCACGGAGGCATTGGGACAGGAAGCAGAATGACCCGCACCTCCACCTCCTTCCCCACAACCCACCGCGCCAAAATGGGACAGGTGAATCTGTGGAACAGCTGCCCATAATATGCACCACTCCAACAGCGCTGCAATGGGCCACAATGCAACCGAGCTGGTGGAGCTGCAGGCGTGGCCACACTGCAGCGGCTTTCCTACAAAGCTGTACGAAGACAGCTGGTAACTCCCCCAGCGCTGCAACACCTGCAAGTGTAGCCAAGGCCTTAGTTGTTATTCCCCACGCGGAGGTGGAGTACAGCCAGCGCTGTAGCCAGGGAGATACAGCACATGTATGTGCTTGCCAGTGGTAGGACAGGAGAAAGTTACAGCGCTTAACAACCAACACCAGCGCTGTAACTCTCCAAGTGTAGCCAAAGCTTAAGGAAAAGCCTTGAACAGGGAATAGTGTGTAAATTCACACACTCTCGGAGAGAGCCCTTGCAGGCATTTTGACTCAGACCAACCCTTCTTAGGCACAGGAGCTGAAACATGGTATGTACAAACCGAGAAGAAAAAAGCTTTCTGG
This sequence comes from Chelonoidis abingdonii, assembly GCF_003597395.2. NCBI lineage: Eukaryota > Metazoa > Chordata > Testudines > Testudinidae > Chelonoidis > Chelonoidis abingdonii. The sequence goes on from NC_133772.1 coordinate 38,237,841, forward strand.
GCTTCTTTTAACATCAAGGTAGCTAACAACAGGACCCAAGCAATTCTTCTCCTTTTCAGGGCTCCTTTAATAGGCCTGAATTTCACAACACCTTTGATGGAGCTCGATAGTGTTTTGCAAAGCCCTTTGAAGCACTCAGATTGAAAAGCACAAGGACAAGATTCATCATGATTACATTATAATGGCCCATGATGCAGCAGAGGTGAGTAGTAGGAGAGAGCTTTTGGATTGCTTCAAGACGTGACTGCCCTCAGAACTGGGGGCAATTGGACTCACCTAACCTTCCTACATAAAATACATTTCCTTCTGGCACCAACACTAATGAAAGGGCTGTGGACTGGAGAATGCAAGGAGCTCTTTCAGCATCTTGTGGATTCAAAAAGTCTTTAAATAGAGGGTTTTTCTCTCTCTTTAAAAGTTCCCCTGTTGTAAGGAAACTCTCTTTTTATAGCATAAATCCCTAGCTTTTCTCGAAATTGGCCTCCTCTCTGGGCGAAGAGGAGTTCCTCAAAGGGCATCCTAGAAATGTGCCAAACCCATGCGAGTATTGAAATGCCACCTGTGGCACCACCACCCTTATTTTTATGAGAAGTGCCCACTCCCAATCTTGCACTGTTCCGAGTTAGGGTGGAAAGCTCTGTTGCTTTGCTCCTTGAGACTGTAATAATTAGTGGGATTTCTGTAGCACCTCGAGGCACCAAACTCGATCAGGGCTCTATTATGCAAGGTGCTATACTAACATATAATAAAACACTCTCCCTGTCCCAAAAAAGAGGTTAAGGAAACAGAATAGACAAGAAACACAGGGAGGATTGTTATTCCCCATTTTAAGAGGGGAACTGAGGCACAGAAGAGAATTAAGTGATGCCCAAGGAGACATGTGGAATGTGGCCAGAGGCAGGAAATTGAAACGCCACATCTCCCTGAACCACTAGTCCACGAGCTGTAAACTGAAAGGCTCTCCTTCCTGTCATGAGTTATGGTACAAAGATTTATGCAGCAAAAAAAGTACATGTGGCTATTTGAAAAGGCTGTAGGATGTATTAGACACAAGGGACCTGGCGCAAAGATGCAATGGATACATGAATAAAACAGATCCCAAAATGAAAAGCTTACTGACAAGAAAATGAAATGACTTCCTCTACTCCAAAATTAACACCGCAATCCTGCTCACACTGAAATCAATGACATAACTCCCATGACTTCAGAGGGAACACTAACAGGACTAACTTCCACAGAGCAAGGATTTAAAAGATGGAGAATGTACCAATCTAAGCCAATGGCCAAGATTCCTTACTATGCTAAAAATGATGTAGTCAGTGAGGACATTGCTGATTTACCCCAGCTGCAGATCTTGCCCATATCTGTCTCTCTCATTTGAGTAAATCATTTGAACTTTGGGTGGAGGATTCCCAGTGAGGCACAGGGAATTTGATTTAATTATTGGCTGTAATCACCATTAATCTAACCCCAAAACACTGTACAGGCTCATTCCAGTGAAAAGCTTCCGCTGCATTTACTTTACAGGAATAACAAAAGAAATGAAAATTATAGCCCCTGTCGATTCCTGCTCTTCAAATAACCAATGTGCACACTAAGGAAAGCATGAATTGCAATCTGTGGCCAGGGCTGAATTTATTTACTTCCTTGATGACTGTTCATGCATATCTACAATCCACTTATCGGGCCACCAGCCTATTCTCCCCAAAGTCAGCCTCTGTGGGAAAAGGATGAAAATGATTTGCTTGGAGATTTACATGGGATGACTTTTCTTTATCTTTTTTTTTTTTGTCAAAAGAAAAAGGCGTTAAAAGCAATCGTTGTCTTTTTTGTGGGGGCTGCTGTTTGCAGAAAAACTGAACCATAAACCGTGATTGCTGTGCCAAAGGGACCTGATCAAACACCTCCCAAGAATACAGAAGATTATTTTTTCAGCTACCAAACGTAGCCAAATTGAACACAAAACAGGGGGACGATTGATTGTTCACATACACATGCTAAAGAATTTTTGAAGAAAGGCAGTGGAGCGAAGTCTGGAGTAGGTACAAAACCTGAATTATCTGATTCAACAAAACCTGTCCAGTATCAGATGAATGGACTATGATTGCTAAGGCCTACGTCTGGAGCTTCAGTACTAAATGGGTGTGTTTTTAAAGCACTAGGATTGGTGTTACAGAAAATGTTTAAAAGTATCAGTGGAAGGGAATTTAGGGATGAAGAACTAAGAGAAGGTCAAAGACATTTATAATACTGGCCTCAGATTGAACTAAGCAAGGTTGAAGAACCTGTCAAGGTTCTGTCGTATATGCCAAAAATACAAACAACTCAAGCAAGAGAGCCCATATTAGTGGCACAGGAAAAATTGCCCCCCTGGAGCAAACAAAGTCGGGATAGATTTGTTTACATTGGACTGGAAAGAAAAAATATGTGCTTCTCCTAGACTGTTATTCTCACTACCCTGAGGTAGCCTCACTGGACGATACAACAGCTAAACAGGTGAATTATACAAGTCAAATCTGTTTCTGTGAGACATGGTATAATCTGACAAAGTAATGTCTGACAATGGCCTGCAGTTTAGTGGGCATAGATTTTAAAAGTGAAAGTATGGGTTTCAATTTAGTATCTCTAGTCCCTATTATTCTCAACAGGTTGGTGAAAATGGTGTCATAATAAAAAGCACCTACTGGAAAAGGCTGGGAAGTCCAGCTTCTGATGCTTATTTAGCCCTGTTAAATGATCGAACGGAACAAGTGAAGGGTGAGTTGTCACCTACCGACGTGTTCAACAGAAAACTGAAAACAAAAATGCCTGACTGTTAGAAGTGATGCCGGAGCACTGGGGGCTTGAAGACACATACATGGATAGGCTAAACAAAACAAATATGATTTAATGTCCTGGGAAGCTGCACCACGTAATGAAAATGACACTTGTGCAAATCTATGGCAGGAAATGGTTACAAACACCAAGTGGTATCACAAGAGGCAGCCCAGGATCATATGAGGTTGGCACCCCAGATGAGTACATACTAGCAGTGCAAGAGACAACACCTTTTCCAATCCCAGAGAGGGAGGGGAGATAAGCGGCACTGAGAAAGTCTCAGACAGATGACAACCCAGGGCCGGTGCAACATTTAGGCGACCGCCTTGCTGGGATTTAGGGGGCACCATTTTCTTCGGCAGTGACCGCGGCAGCTGGCATCTCAAGCTGCCCTGGTCACTGCCAGCATTTAGTTAAGCAGCCACAGTGCTCGGGAGGAGGCAGGGCAGGGTGAGCTGTTTCACTTCTCCCACCTCCTAGGCTTGCGGTACCCAATCAGCTTAGGAGCCGCAAACCTGGGGAGGCGGGAGAAATGAAGCCGTGACGGCGTGCTCGAGGTGCTTGTGCTCATGCGCGGAGCAGGGGTGAAGCTGGGGCGGGGAGGTCGGCAGGGCGGAGGGTGGGGGTGGCCCTGCCGGGGGGGGCACATCAGGGCACAGGGGGGGAGCTGCCTGGGGGACAACCTCAGAGCAGGGCGGCGGGTGGAGGGGCGAAGGTGGAAGTTTCACCTAGGGCGCGAAACATCCTTGCACCGGCCCTGATGACAACCACAGCAGGTTGAGATGGCTACCCACAGGAAACGGCACAACCAGAATTCATGGACTTACTGCTGCTTGGACAAGCAATGGGGCTGACAATCTCAGGGAGCCCAACAGTGTCTATGCAATGGCACAGTGGACCTCAGCGACTACTGAACATTGCTACTTAGTTTAGTTAGTAGGCAGGCTATAACTATTTGACATTCTGTATTATTAATGTTGATTGTTATGTTTGTCTGGGGAAGGGAGATATGGGGAACTGTACCTTTAAGACGTTCTGGCAAAGAACCCATTGGAACCCATTGTGATTAATAGATTTATAGATTCCAAGGCCAGAAGGGACCATTGAGCTCATCTAATGTGACCTCCCTGCATAGCGCGGCCAGAGACCTTCCCACAAAACGATTCCTGGGCATGTCTTTTAGACAAACTTTCAATCTAGATAAAAATGGGCAGATAAGGAGACTCCACCATGATCCTTGAAAAGTTGTTCCAATGGTTATTCATTGTAAAAGTGTATGCCTGATATCCAGTCAAAATTTAGCCAGAATTCTATCTTCAACTTCCATTCCCTGGACTGTGTTATACTTTTCTCTGCTAGACTGAAGAACCACTATTAAATTTTTATTCCCCATGTGGTTACATAGACTGTAATAAGTCACCACTTAACCTCTCTTTGTTAAGCTAATAGATAGAGCTCCCTCAGTGTATCGCTATAAAGGCATCGCTAATCCTTTAATCATTCTCGTGGCGCTTCTATGCACCCTCTCCATTTATCAACATCCTTCTTAAATTGTGGACACCGTAACTGGACACAGTGTTCCAGCACCAGCACACCGGTGCCAAATACAAAGGTAAAACAGCCTTTCTAACTCCCGTTCGTGATTCTCCTGTTCATGCATCCAGGATTGCATTAGCCGTTTTTGGCCACAGCATCACTCTGGAAGCTCGTGTTCAGCTGATTGATCCCACCATGACCCCAAAATCATTTTTAGAGGTCATGTGCTTCTCAAAATGGAGTCCTCATCTTCTAAGTATAGCCTACATTCTTTGTTCCTAGATATATTTGTTTCCTTTTAGCCACATTAAAACCATATTGTTTGCTTGCACCCGTTTACCAAGAAGTCCAGATCACTCTGTGTCAGTGACCTGTCCTCTTCACCTTATTATTTACTCAATTTACCACTTCCAACAATTTTGTTGTCATCTGCAAACTTTACCCGTGCTGATTTTATATTTTTTCCCAGGTCATTATTAAAAATGTTAAATAGTGTATGGCCAAGAATCGATCCCTGCAGGATCCCACTAGAAACCTACCTGTTTGATGATGATCCCTATTTACATCTACATTTTGAGACTTATCACTTAGCCAGTTTTTAATCCATTTAATGTGTGCCAAAAGCTAATTTTATGTCGTTCTAGTTTTTATCAATATGTCATGCAGTACCAAGTCAAATGCCTCACAGAAGTCTCAGTGTATTACATCGACCCTGTACCTTTATCAACCAAACTTGTAATCTCATCTAAAAAGATCTCAAGTTAGTTTGAATGTTATTGCAGAGGCTCGCGTTACACGGTGCGCTGATACAATCAAGAACTCACAATAATGAGAGAAAAAAAACCGGAGCATTGAGTTTCAGAGCCTGGGGCATCTGACTCAGGCTTGTTGGGGCTTGGGCTGTGAGGCTAAAACTTACAGTAGTAGATGTTCAGGGTCAGACTGCAGCCTGGGCCTCTGAGACCCTCCTACTTCACCGGATCCCAAAGTCTTGGTTCCAGCCCAAGCTGACATTGCAATTGTACATTGCAATTCTTAGCCTGCAGCCCGAGACCTGTGAGCCACAAAAAGCTGACCCAGGCCAGCCGCGGTGCAGCTGGGGGCCTTTATTGCATCTTAGACATTCTTTTAGACACTCTAGTAGATGAAGCACAGCTCTGTGAGAACTCCTTGCTTGAAGTGACTACAGAACACAACGGTTGGTTAAATTCCTGGCCCTGGTGACTTCGTTAGTTTTCAATAAGCCTTCGTACACCACCTAATCACTAGGGCTTTGAAATATTCCCTTTAGGCATGAAATCCCTCTCATTTACACTAGAGTTATTTCACTGAAGTCAACAGAGTTATACTTGTGTAAAGTTGCAGTGATGGGAGGTCTAGGTTGGATGTTAGGAAACTGTTCTCTAGGAGGGTGGTGAAGCACTGGAAACAGCGTTACCTAGGGAGGTGGTGGAATCTCCTTCCTTAGAGGTTTTTAAGGACCAACTTGACAAAGCCGGGCTGGGATGAATTCAGTTGCGGCTAGTCCTGCCTTTGAGCAGGGGTTGGACTATTTGAACCTCCTGAGGTCCCTTCAACCCTGATGTTCTATGATTCTAAAACTAAGACGAACTAGAAGCATGGATCAGCCTGAGAGAATAATCAGCTCTCAATCTGTTTTCACTCCTCCCATCTGTAAATGGAATATGATAATACTTGTCACTTGGACTGCAAAGCTCTTTGGGTCAGGGACGGTCTCTGGCTGTGGGTCTGTAACAACACCTGGCACGACGAAAGCTTTGATCCCATTGAAAGGCCTCCAGGTACTACTGTAAATATATGTCATAAGTGCTTGCCTCTCCTGACGCTCACACAGCCTGGCTGGGGCCTGCAGTCTTGTTAGAATAATTAGAGCCCTGCATTTAAATCTGGCTGTTGGGACAAAGCGTCACGACACAGTGAAATCATTTGCACACAGCAAGCGTGGGGAAGTGATGCTGAACGTGACGCAATATGATTATTGTGCCATCCCCAGAAAGAAAATTAATTTGATAAAATGGGCTTTTGTGGCACTGGCAGCCACAATGCAGCAGCGGGGGCAAAATGAAATAAGAGCTCCTTGAAGTAAATGGAAACCCTCTTGATTTCAGTGGGCTTTGCATCAGGCCTTAGTGAAGGGTGTGTTGTCCTGTGTTGGCGACTAGGAGGATACATCTGTAGAGAACTGATCAGCTTTGCACAGTCTTCCTCCGGAATCCTGGCTGCTGGGATCACTGATAGTCTGAGCACATGCACGAAAGCATGGAGAGACCTGACATAATCTTCATGACTTAAAATCCAATTAACGTGAAGCTATATGGCTGCAAATGTTCGGAGTGCTGAAAGCTGGCTTCCCACTCAGCTGGAGAATGGGGCCCTACAGCTGAGACAAGGGACAAGCCTTGTTTCCGTGGGGAAGAGGCAGTGGAGTGGAATGGGAGGGTGGGTCAGGCTGACCCAGAAGTGAAAAAACATTGCTCTGTATTTCTGTAATGAACACAAACAGAGGGTGTCTCTGGCAGAGAAGGGAGCCTGTCTAAGTGATCAGACATGGGACTTAGGGGTCAGGAGAGCTCGGTTCTTATTCGCAGCTCTGCACACTGGCTCCCCTGTGTGACCTTCGTGCAAGTCATTTTGCCTCTGTGCCTCAGTTTTACCATCTATAAAAATGAAGTTGATGATGATAATGATTAGTTTTCTCGGGATTTTAAATTCACAGGGAGCGTCTCCATCAGATACTATTTAACGTCCCCTCGGGAGAATGGCATGCTCACATTTCACTACCCACAACTTCCCTGAAGCCAGCAGATGCCCAGGCTAAGGTCATTAACTTAGCTATATGGGGATCAAGCATTCAGGCCAATGGCTACACTAGCGAATTTAACTGAGCAAATACCAGTGGGGGCCCTAGTGTAGACATGGGCTCAGTAGCGCCAGGATTTTTATCATTATGTCAATTAAACCCGCTGATGGTGTTAAAATGGATCCAGCTGCAAGAACCTGGTGCCAGTAGAAATTCTTTGGGTAAAAATGTCCTAAGTGTAGCAAGACTTCAAGAAACTGAGTGCAGGAAAGGCTAAACATTTAGGCAGCTACTCCAAGAGTTTAGAAAGAGGGGAAGAGAAAAGGCGTTCATGGAGCAAAGCAGCTGAAGAGAAAGAGGGTCAAGCCTGATTATAAAAAAAGTACATTGACCACGGCAAGGGGCCTGATTCAGCTCCCATGGACGTCTATGGAAAGACCCCCCACTGGACACAGTGGATGTTGGATCATGCTCATGGTAGGCTATCAAATGAGTAGTGGCTTAAATGGGATGTTCAGTCCTGAAGATAGCCTGCCCCCTGAAAAGCCCTTGCCCTGACAACATATCCCTTTCCGGATTCACGTGCAGGACTGTACATCTAGAAGAGAAGCTTTATTGTTAGGCTGCCTCTGCTACGGACATTGGAACTCAGCACCAGTCCTGCCAGCCCTCGCTTGTGGCACAATTCCCTGGCCTTGGCATGAAGGGCAGCACAGCCATCAGTTAATGTGCTTAAGGCTGTTTGACCCAGGAATCTTGATGCCATTGGCAGAGACCCAGGAGTCATGGGGTATAGGGATCCTGGTTCACCAAAAGGATATTGTGTAAGGTCTGTAATGAAAACCTGTGTCACACCAATCATCATATTTCATTGCAAGATGAGTGCATGGGGAATATGTGAGGAGTTATGGATATATGCTGGAAAATGATGTTCTCTAAGCCCTTGTAATTAGTTAAGGGAGGTCACTCAAAGGTATCTCCCCTGTGACAAACTTCTCCAGAACGAGTGGGAAACAGTTATCTCCCCTGCTGGACCAACAGTGTATTGTGTTGTCTCACAAATAGAAATCTGTCTGCAATCTGAGCCAAATGCTGCTGAAGAGCTTGGGGCAACTTCAAAAGAATTAAAAAAACAGTAGGGAGGGATAAGCTCAGTGGTTTGAGCATTAGCCTGCTAAACCTAGCGTTGTGAAGTTTCAATCTTGAAGGGGCCATTCAAGAATCTGGGCAAAAATGTGTCTGGGGATGGGTCCTGCTTTGAGCAGGGGGTTAGATTAGATGACCTCCCTGAGGTTCACCTTCCAACCTTGATATTCTATGAAGTGAAGATCAGTGGTCCAGTCTGGTATACCTATGTGTGCACAAAGACAGTACTGGCATTCTTCAGCTGCCAGTAGGCTTGATCTTATTCAAAATGGGCTCTCAGCCAACCTGGCTGAAAAATGCTGGGAAAAGTACTTGAAGTAAACTCTCTCATAGGAGACAAGGAATGTCTTGTGAATTAAGTTTACGGCTGTAGAGAGCATGTAAATGGTTTTATGTTATGGAACTGTCTGTTTCCAGTGTTGTCGTGTTACTTCATTTGAATCTCTTGTTCTTGATAATAAACTTATCTCATTTTACATCTAACCTATTTGCTGAGTGCCTGTGTGTTAAACGCAGAGTGGTCTCACGGTTAAAACCTGTACACTGGTGTGTGCTGTTTTTGGGAGGAGCAAATTGAGAGCTCTGTGAGTGCTCAGATGGTGGATCAAGGCTGGGCACTCCAGGGGGATGTTTGGAGGACTCGGGGGTTGGTGGGTGCCTTTGCTACCCTGTGCAGAGAGTGCAGAGACCTGGAAGCCATTGCTTGGTTGCCAGAGGCTGGGGGTTTCAGGGACCTGAGCCACAGCAGGTTCAGACAAGACCTCCTCACACTAAGGGCAGGTGGTAGCAAAGTGCCTCCAACCTGCAGGAGCATCACAAGGCCTTGATGCTGCTCCCACTGAGCTTCTCTTGAGGCAGAAGGGAACAGGAGTGGCTCTGTAAGGGAAAACTAAAGGAAACAAGTGGTGGCAGCGGGCTGGCTTTGCAGCCTCAAAGCTGGCATGCTGCCAGTCCTGAATCAAGCAGTAGAAGCTTTTTTGTACGATGCAAGACCAAATTATATAGTGTGTTGGGCAAGGCGTGCTGCTGGCGAGAGGAAATTCCATGCTGGGTAATTCCCTTGCAACCTTGAAATTGAGCCAGTTTGGTCTCACACTGGAACAGTGCCTGCTGGGATGCGAGCCCAGAGAGGAGAATGTGCATTTTTTGTTCCAAAAGGAAGGATGGCTCTGTCTTGCACTGGATTGGACTTGGGGATTTATACCATCACTCATCACCATGGCTTCGTGGCGCCTTCCATGTTAAATCAATAGCAATAGCCAACTCTCTAGTGGAATCCCATTGGAGTCTCCAGCTCTGCTCACCTTTCACAGTAAACTGTGCTCGGAGGAGCCTTTTTGTTTTAATTTTTTTTCCATTAATGTACTTTGAAGGCTGATTTGTTTCAGGCCTGTTGGTTTGGGTCGGTTGTGGTTTAGGAGTTAAACAGCCCTGAGCCAAACATGGCAAGCCTGTGTCAGCTAGCCCAGGCCTGCTAGCTGCAGGTGTCTATTGCAATGTAGACATACTGTCAGTCTCTCCAAGCCAACAGCAGCCTGGAAGGAAATAGTGATGAGGACTGTGCTTTCCCCACTCTGGGCAGCGCTGTGATATTGACTAGGTGCCGGTGGTCCATTTTGCCAAGCAGCCCAGAAGGGCCAGGAGAAAGCCTGCTCTGCAGGGGCAGAAGCTGAGCTCACATAGAATCATAGAGTTGGAAGAGACCTCAGGAGGTCATCTAGTCCAACCCCCTGCTCAAAGCAGACCAACACAAATCCCCCTACTCTCTCTTCTGCAGACTAAACAAGTCCAGTTTCCCTCGCTTCTCCTCATAAGTCATGCCCAGGCCCCTGATCATTTTCGTTGCCCTCCACTGGACTATCTCCAATTTGTTCCACATCCTTTCTGTATGGAAGGCCCAAAACTGATGCAATACTCCAGTTGTGCTTCACAAGTGCCAAATAGAGGGGAATAATCACTTCCCTCCATCTACTGACAATGCTTCATGCTTGCCAACCAGAAAAAATA
>NC_133772.1:38248192-38263186 GCF_003597395.2 Chelonoidis abingdonii
ATTGAAGGCTGACGGAAGGGGAAGGAAAAGGTGACGCGGGAGCAGGGCCTTGTGCGCAGAGCCAGGGAGGATTGATGCAGTGAGCACCCCGCGGCAACTGGAAACGTTACCCTGTAGCTCCAGCCCTGGAGTCGGGCCTATACAGGAGCCACATATTAACTTCGTGAAGAGGCCGCCTGTGGCTCCGAGCAACCAGTGGGCGCACGCCTTGCTTTAAGAAACTGTATACCTTAGAAGTTTCTCCCACTCCTACCAGCCCTGGACACAGAAACAGTGACCATCGTGCAGCCCCCCCTTGTCCCTCAGCTAAGTGGTAACTTCCTCCTTTGTCGGCTGCCATGATGCCCGTCTAGTTGTGAGGCTTGTGATTTGATGCAAGTTCAATGAAACTTTCCAGAGACCTAACTCATATGTAGATAGCTGGCAAGTGGTAAATTATTGGTAGCCTGGACGAGCTGGGATGTCGAGCAGCCCCTACATTAGTGATCTTACATTCTCAGTGCAAAGTCTTTCAATATTGTTTCTAGAAACGCACTGAGGCATAATTCCCATGTACGTCACTGCGCAAAAGTGCTACTCAGCTGGGCGTATTCTAAATTATATGCGCTAATAGTTGCTTTTTGAAAATGTTTGCCTGTTTGTCCTACAGTGAATATGCCTTTGCTTGAAACTGGTGGCTCACACGGCTGAATCCTTCTTTTATTGGTATCAATATGTGATTTAGCGTCACTTCAGTGTATCCGTGTGTCCTATCAATCAACTCACAAATCACCCTTCATGGAACACACGCTAATGATGCTAGAGCGCACTGAGAACTCACCTTGGCACGTTGCTGCAATCTTGAGTGCAATGTTTGTAGACTCCACGACACACATAGTCATGGACATTTGGCGGACGTAGTTATGACTGAGTGTCTTAGGAGAAGTAGTATGCGACACTCAGCCCCCTAGATTATGAACCAATGCTGCTCCTCTGAGGTGTCATATAACTAGATAGGAGCTCAGCCCCTTTTTTCACAGTCGCTGGGTTTACCATTTAACATTCCTTTGGCTATGATGACCAACTTTTCTTCGTAATATTGATGTGCCTCACTAATTGTGCACCTAGCGAATGAATTTATCTTTAGATGTATGTTCTCTATACAAGACATCATCAGCGTCTCTTGACCTCACTATAAAGCTGCGCAGCGTTGCCTGTAGAGATCATAGTGGCATAGCGGTTGACAGACTTTAACAGCACAACTTAACTATAGTTCTTATAACGGTAGAAATAATAAGGCAACTTACCTGTGGAATAGATAGTCCTATCTGACTGTGGAGAAAGCTTCGAATATGTGACCACCCAGTGACCTAAAAGGCTCAACAAGGGAAGCAAATAAAAAAGGTCACACATCTGTTTATCTTTACATAATCTCTTGATTTTTAAATGCCAATCTCAGTGATTTGTGAGGCCTGACTCAACTGGGTTGACATCAAACTGCAGACCCCAGACGTGCCTCTCAATATCTATTATTTCAAGGAATCTCTCTCCATTTTAGTACCAAATTACCCAGAACAAATTGCCATGCAACCTCACTTTTTATTGCGAAAAATATTGCCCTCAGAAATCATCATACAACTGACGGTATGTAAGTTATCTGCACTAAAGGAAGGATCTCCCTACAGTATTTTAAGCTTCCCTACATGGATAACAATTTATGTTCCTTCTTGGGTCTGTCCCACATCGGCACCGTGTGTTTGGATTGGCAGATTGAGAGCGTAAAGCCCATGGCTTGGCATGTAAATGCCAGGGTACTCCATTGGAGTTAATTAACTATCGCTTTACACTTTGTAACTGAGATCTGGATGTAACTTACGTGTTTCTAACTGTGCTCATCACTGCTGGCCATCTCGTTCCTCACGCTCTGCTCCCATTCTTAGGTAATACCGGTATGCTGCTGAATGTCTACGAACTCAACCAGCCCTCCAACCAGTCAGGTTCACTGCGGTAGTTTTGGGGCCATTGGTACCGACGCTGACGTACTTTGTTGATGTAGCAGTGCCAGCAGTGGTGGGAAGCATCTCTGCAGACTTTTAGGGCCAGCCAACAAGATAAGCCTTTGCTGTGATTCTATCCCCGCATTGGATGGTCATTTCACCCTGCACCTACTCAAATGGGAAAATCATTCAGCTTTTCCTTCTTGTGAAAGCGGTTGCGCCGCCTACCGAGCATCTTTGAATTACTTTGTCATGAATTTATAAGGGAAGGTTTCTACTGCTCTTTCAACAGAACACGCGAAAACAGGGAGAGATGAATGTTCTGATATCGCATGCTCAGGCGCGCAAACGTGTAAGACTGGCATCAATCAGAGTCCTGGCCAACATTCGCTCCTGCCCACACTGACTTCCTTGTGCGGACCTTAGGCACAGTCACGTCTATCTTCGCGCTCTGGGTGTGCTCAGTTCCATCTATCAACTGGAAAGAAACAGTCTCCCCTCACTGCATGCTCCTATCACGGCGACGCAATGGTGGGCCCATAGACGTCATTCTGATCCTGAGATTGCGGTCCCTTGTACTCTGTCCTGCACTGTTTGCCACACAGACGGCTGTGTCTTCTTGTTACTTACATGATCGGACTTGTTTGAGGTAGGGACTCTATTTTCCATTCCTCTGTGTGTACATCTTCCTAGCAACAATGGCCCCTAAATCCCTGCAACTGGGGTTTGGCCGCTACTGAGCCGCTAGTGCCTAGAAAATCACGCTCCATACAGGTCAGTGACCCCCAGCACTAGCTTTGTGCGCAGACACCAGAATCCAGGCTAGCATATTGAGGTCAGGATCGATACCTAGGGACTGCCTGGCTAAATCCTTTCTATGTAAATCAAAGTATAATCACTCTCTTTCTTTTTATATCATCTTTTTAAGACAGCGGGGAGAAAGAACTTATTATATGTACCAAAAGAGGCACCAGCAGAGAACATGCTCCGGTGACTCGGTGCACTTGCCGGTGAGTAGGATGTGCACTCACTTTACAGGCAAAGCTTCCAGCGCCACATACTGAGAAGGACCCTAATTGGCAAAGCAGGCGATTGGAGGACTTTAGCTTTGCAAAATATGCTCCTTTATTGACGGAATGGTTTTCAGGAGTGGCGTAATCTTTTAAACACTGGATTTCTGGGTTCTGCTGCAAAGTACGTGCGGCGCCAAGGGGAGGAATGGAAGGACTGAGACACAACTTGCCAGGAGATGTAGAAGGAATTTCCAATAGCCTTGCTAATAATGCATCCTGCACTCCGCCTTTGTGCATCAAGGTCGCTGCGAGGCGAAGATATTGTCAATCACTGGTGCACGTACCAGAGCTCCAGGGAACACAGGGATCTCATCATCAATACTGGGTGACGAGCAACCAACCGATGGACAGCTGCAAATTCAGTTTTAAGTTCAAAGAATTGCTAATTGGAAACAATCCACCACCATACATACACAAATGATGGGTTTGAATTAAGCCAATTACCACTCACGAGTAAGATGAAGATCTTGGTGAATCCACTCATGCGACAGTTTTCTCTGGCAAACTGAGTCTGCCAGTGTGCCCAGTGGCGCAAAAAAAGTGAGCACACAAATGTTAGAGATACATATAGGCAGAGGGATAGATACAGAGTTGAAAATACACCATAATGCACTCCATATACAAAGTCCATGGCGTACACGCCAACCACCTCTAGATATACCTGTGCGATATGCATTCTGGCAGAGTCTACCCATCTCCAACCAAGACCATATTAGAATTCTGAAAACAGATTTGATAAGAGAGCAGAGCATAAAATGATTATGGGTATGGAACAGCTTCCAAACAAAGAAGAGAGTTCACAAAGACTGGAACTGGTCAGCTTAAAAAAGAGACGAGAAGGTGGGATATGTCGAGGTTCTAATAAAATCATGAAATTGGTGTGCAAGAAATGAATACGGGAAGTGATATTATTTTCCCCTTCACATAACACAGAAAACCAGATGTCCCCAATGAAATTAAATAGGGCAGTCAGGTTTAAAACTAACATAAAGGAAGAATTATTCACGCAACACACAGCAACTTGTGGAACTCAATTGCCAGGGGATGTTGTGAAGGCAAAATTAAACTGGTTGAAAAGAATAGTTTAAGTTCCTGGAGGTAGGTCCATTAATAGATACTACAAGATGGTCCGGATGCAACCCATGCTCTGGGTGTCCCTAAACCTTACCCGCCCGTATGATAGGTTTTTTCCAAAGCCGGCGGATGACAGAGGAGGATCACTTTATAATTGCCCGTTCCGTTCATTCCCTCTGAAGCATACTAGCACTGACACGCCAGAAGTATCAGGATGCTGGGGCTAAAGGGAAACATAAGCTGGAGCATTAATTTTCCAGCTGGTTGCTGCTCATGACAATGGCAGGGCATCCACAGTGCTGCCAGTTCCCGTGATTTTGTAACAAGTCTTATGATATTTTCTTCAAAAACCCAGCTCCAATGGTTGTGTGAGAATCTCAGCTTTCATTTAAGAACAAAGTTTCTTGCCTGAAAACATGACCAAGTGCACTCTAACAACTCAGAACCAGACAGAAAAGAAAAAGAACCCAACACTTGTTATTTTGTAAAAATCATGTGATTGTTAAAACTGATCTCATGAATTTCTAGGTCAGACTCTTTAATTTTGAATGCTTGGGTCTGGCAATACTGCATCTATCACTGCTTTCTGACTTTTTATTTGAAATCAGAGCATGGTATCAGAGTAATTATCAAACTAATACACCCCTTTATTTGGGACTGCATCCTAATCTTGCAGAAGATGGACTCAATAATCTAATAGCTCTTTCCATCTCTAACTATGATGATTCTCTGTCATGAAGAAGCATAGCTGTATATAATAGGACAGGGGTCAGCAACCTCTGGCACGCGGCTCGCCAGGGTAAGCACCTGGTGGGCGGGGCCAGTTTGTTTATCTGCCGTGTTGTCAGGTTCAGCCGATCACAGCTCCCACTGGCTGCGGTTCACCGTCCCAGCCAATAGGAGCTGTGGGAAAGTGCCGCGGCGGAGGATGTGTTGACTGCGGTCTCTGCAGCCCTATTGGCCTGGAGTGGCAAACTGCAGCCAGTGGGAGCCACGATCGCCAACCTGCCGACGTGGCAGGTAACAAACTGGCCCGGCCCGCCAGGGTGCTTACCCTGGCGAGCTGCGTGCCAGAGGTTGCTGACCCTCGTAATTAGGACAAGTGGCATGACAGCAGTTTAACATGGGATTGCACTGGTATTGCATTTGCCCTGAAAGCAGTGAGCGCAGTGGCCACCTCACTTCTTCTCGGCAGAGAGATCATATCCTTGATCTTGCTCGCTGTGGATTGACGTTGTCTCCAACCGCTTGCGCTCCTCCCTCAACTGCTCGACAAGTGGAGAGACTCTCTTAAGCAAACCAGGACCAATCCCGCTGCCAAACTCTCCCACGATCCCCAGAGATGAGCAGATACAACCTGCTCCCCCTCTCCTCCATCACACAGCCTCTAGAGGATGTCGTCCGCAACTGACGCCGTTTCCCATTCAAACGTCCCTCCTCCTCCTCCCTCAGTGTGATTTGTATTTAGCAGCACCAGAAGCCAGATATGGATCATGACTGCACTGTGCCAGGTGCCGTACAAAACACAGGACCAAAAGCGGCCTCTGCCCAAAGACTTACCAACTTAAGGTAAGTTAGAGTTCACAGTTTTCTTGTTTTCAAAAACTGCTTTTCAATCATCTGTTTAAAAAAAAAAAAAACCCAGGCCCAGGCTGGTTTATTTATAGAGGACGTGACAGTATTTTTTGTTTCTGTTAGACAATGTTGTTTAGTGTGAAGCTGGGGATCAGGTGCCAAAGCAGTTCGTCTCCTTTAGTAAATCCACAAAGGTCGTTGCCCAATATACTGCCTGAGTGACAGCACCGTGAAGGTGTTCCAGAACTCCCAGAAATGCTGTGCAAAAGCACTTGAGAACAGATGGTGCCTGCGAACAATTTCTATAAGTGGGGGTGTTGATGAGCCATTGACCAAATTTAAATCCTTCCTATCTTGGATGGAAACCACTTCAAGCCAGGGAGTGCAGCAGCCATGCCAGGCTGAGCGGAGGGGATAGGAAAAGGTGGAGCGGGGGCAGGGCCTGTGGCAGAGCCAGGGCAGGATTGAGCAGTGAGCACCCCCCAAAACACTGGAAAGTTACCCCCTGTAGCTCCAGCCCTGGAGTCGGTGCCTATACAAGGAGCCACATATTAACTTCTGGAGAGCCGCATGTGGCTCCGGAGCCACAGGTTGGCGCACGCCTGCTTTAAATGTATCACCTTAAAGTTCTCCAACTCCTCCAGCCAGCTGGAACACAGGACAGTGAATCGTGCAGCCCTGCCCTCAGCCTATGGTGTTCCTCTGTTGTGGCTGCCATGATGCTGCTAGTTTGTGGCTTTGATTTTATCAAGGTTAAATGAACTTTCAGAGACCTAATCAATGTAATTAGCTGCAAGTGGAAAATGGAGCCGCGCGATGCACAGCCACATAGTGATAATTCTCAGTGCCACTGTCTTTCATTTTTCCAGAAAGCACTGAGCAAATCCAGACTCTTCAAAGTGTCTCATGCTGGGCGTCTAAAAACCCTAGTTGCTTTTGAAAATGTTGGCCTGTTCCTCTATGAGTGAGTAGCTTTCTTGACTGGCTGACATATTTTTATGGTAATTTTTTGTCATCTGTCAGGTTGTCTCACACCAATCCCCTTCAATGGAACATCTAAGTATTGGCAATACTCACCCAGCTGGCAATCCTGAGACTTAGCAGTTGTGAGTTATGACTGTTTGTGAGATCACACCAATTGGACATGCTGCAGTTTGAGTTCAGAATGATGGCTCAGCCCCTTTTCAAGTCCTGGGTTATAAATCTTTGCTGTGACCTTTCTGTATTGCCAACTTTCATGATTTTTTAATGAGTCCCATCATAATTATTGTTTTCCTTAAAGCTCCAGCTCCTGGAGTCAAGTGGCTAGGTGATGATTTCAGCCTTCATTCTTAAGGAAAAAATAAGTTTCTAGATATCATGACTGTGGAGAAAGCTTCGAAATGTGAACCCAGTGCACCCTAAAGGCTCAACAAGAGGAAGGCAAATAAAAAGGTCACCACATCTGTTATCTTTACATAATCTCTTGATTTTTATGCCAATCTCATGATTTTTGGTGAGCCTGACTCAACTGGGGTTGACAATACTGCAGACCCCAGACTGTGCCTCTCAAATATCTATTATTTCAAGGAATCTCTCTCATTTTAGTACCAAAGTTACCAGACAAATGTCATGCAACCCTCACTTTTATTGCTGAAAAAATATTTGCCTCAGAAATCATCATACAACTGAGGGTATGTAGAGTTATCTGCACTAAAGGAAGGGATCCCCTACAGTATTTTAAGCTTCCTACATGGATAACATTTATGTTCCTTCTTTTGGGTCTTTGTCCCACATCGCACCGTGTGTTTGGATCTTGGCAGATTGAGAGGTAAAGCCCATGGCATTGGGCCATTGTAAATCCAGGGTAACTCCATTGGAGTAAAATTACTCTAGCTTTACACTTTTGTAACTGAGATCTGGATGTAGACTTCCGTGTTTTAACTTGTGCTCAGTCACTGCTGGCCATCATCGTTCCTCACGCTCTCCCTCCATTCCCTTATAATACGATATGCTGCTGAAATGTCTACGAACTCAACAGCCCTCCCCATACCAGTCAGGTCACTGCGGTAGTTGGGGCCATTGGTACCACGCTGGTCTTTGTTGTAGCAGTGCAGCTGTGTGGGGAAGCATCTTGCTAGCCAGGAGCCACAATAATACCTTGCTGTGGATTCTATCCCAGCATTTGGCATCACCCTGCACTACTCAAATGGGAATCATCAGCTTTCTGCTTGGCTTGAGGGGTTGCGTCTGCCTAATCGGAGCATTTGGATTGTACTTTGTCATGATTTATAGGGAAGGTTTCACTGGTCTTTCAACAGAAACCAAAAGGGAGGATGAATGTCTGATGGTTAGCATGCTAGTCTGGGACTTGAGAGAGCTGCATTCAGTTCCTTGCTCTGCCCCTGTCTTCTTGTGGGACCTTAGGCAAGTCACTTAGTCTCCCTGGGTGTGCCTCAGTTCCCCATCTATACAATGGAAAGAACAGTTCTCCCCTGCCTGAGTGCTCTGATACGGCACTCATGTGGGCCATAGAAGTACCTTATCCTAGACAGATATGGGCTGGTCCTTGTACTCCTGCCATCTGTTTGCCAAATCCAACCGGTGTGTCTCTTGTTACTTACATGATCGGCTGTTTGAGGTAGGGACTCTATTTTCATTCTCTGTGTGTACATCTCCTAGCACAATGGGGCCCCTATCCCTGACTGGGGCTTTGGCACTACCGCAGTGCAAATACTCCATAACAAGGTCATGACCCCCAGCCTAGCTTTGTGCCCACCAAATGCCAGGCTAGCATATTGAGGTCAGATAGTACTAGGGACTGCCTGGCTAAATCCTTTCTATGTAAAAGTAAAATACCCTTTAATCAGCTTAAGAGAAGTGGGGAGAGAAGAACTTTATTTTACAAAAAGCCCAGCAGGAACCTGCTGGTGACTGTGCTCTTGGCCGGGAGTAGATTGCACTCATTTTCAGGAAAGCTCCAGCGGCCACATAAGAAAGGACCCTAATTGGAATAAGGGGATTGGAGGACTTAGCTTTTCAAATATGCCTTTATTGCACGGAATGGTTTCAGGAGTGGCGTTAATCTTTAACACTTGATTTCTGGGTTCTGCTGCAGTAGTGTGGGCAAGGGGGAGGGATGGGAGAGTGAATGGAGAAAACTGCAGGGATGTAGAAGGATAATTTCCAATAGCCCTTGCCCTTGCTCTGTGGCATCAAGGGTCTGCAGGGAGGATATGTACAGGGCAGACCAGACTCCAGGGGAAAAGGGATCTCACTAAACTGGGTGACTGAGCAACAACATGGCAGCTGAAATTCAGTTTTAAGTTCAAAGTAATGCTAATTGGAAAACAATCCCAACCATACATACAAAATGATGGGGTTTGAATTAGCCATTACCACTCAAGAAAGAAATCTTGGAATCATCATGGACAGTTTCTCTGCAAACATCTGCTCAGTGTGCAGTGGCAGTCAAAAAAGTGAACAAAATGTTAGAGACTATTAGGAAAGGGATAGATAAGAAGTCAGAAAATAGCATAATGCCTCCATATAAATCCATGGTACGCCCACACCTTGAATACTGTGTGCCATTCTGGTCAGGTCACCCCATCTCCAAACAAGAAATATTAGATTTGAAAAAGATTTGAAAAAGAGAAGAGCAATAAAAATGATTATGGGTATGGAACAGCTTCCAAACAAGAAGAGATTAAAAAGACTGGAACTGTTCAGCTTAAAAAAGAGACGAGCAAGGTGGGATATGTCAGAGGTCTATAAAATCATGAATGGTGTGAAGAAAGTGAATAGGGAAGTATTATTTTCCCCTTCACATAACACAAAAACCAGATGTCCCCCAATGAAATTAATAGGCAGCAGGTTTAAAACTAACATAAGGAAGAATTTATTCACGCAACACACAGTCAACTTGTGGAACTCATTGCCAGGGGATGTTGTGAAGGCCAAAAGTAAAACTGGGTTGAAAAAAGAACTAGTTAAGTTCCTGGAGGATAGGTCCATTAATAGATACTAGCCAAGATGGTCCGGGATGCAACCCCATGCTCTGGGTGTCCCTAAACCTATAACCGCCAGAAGCTGGGACTGGATGACAGAGGATGGATCACTTTATAATTGCCCTGTTCCGTTCATTCCCTCTGAAGCATCTAGCACTGACCACTGCCAGAAGACAGGATGCTGGGCTAAATGGACCACTGGTCTGAGCCAGTATGGTTACTCTTTTGTTCTTAAGGACCGAGTTAGGGATGAATACACTGGGAAATAGTGTCTTGGAGGATTTCCGTCCCTCTGTGGGGATTATTTCAATGTGCCATGTCCCAGCTGTGAGCTCTGCTGGAAACTTCCTCCTCCAAAGGATTTGGATTCCAGCAGCTTAGGGGGCATTTCCCTCCCTTTCTCCCCATCACCAGAAGCATCAAATGCACATTCAGGTCTTTCAGTCGTCTTAGCGCTGAAGAGGCTGCACTGCCTCCTACCCTGTGCAGTTTAAAATTGCAGGCATCGTGCTGGAGGCTAGGGCCCTCCTGCTGGTACTTCCCTAATGTGTCTGTTTAGCACTGTGAGGATGCAAGCGGAGGAAGCCTGAAGCCTGGTTTCTTGCGCCAAGTTCCACCTTATAATGTTTTTGCAGACTTTGGGACTTCTTTTGGTGCAGAGACGCCTGATCCCACTAGCTAGAGCCAGGCATGCTGTGGGTAGGAGCCGTGTGCAAAGTTCCCACACATGACTCTGAATCTCAGTCGTGAATTGCAGCCTCCCACTCCTGAGCCCCAATACAGCTCTGCCAATGAGCCTCAGTCTTAATCACTCTTGCCCTTCCTTTGGTGCCCCCCACAGCTCTGCCATTGCGCCCCCTTACTATTTGGCAGCACCCCCCTACTGCTCCCATCCTGGGTCCCTACACAGCTCTGGGAATGCAATTCCTGCCAGGCCTGCAACCCCCCTGTCACTGCTGTCCTGAGTCCTGTCAGTGTATGGGCCTGTGAAGTGAACCAACCCCTGCTGGAGGACATGGCTGTATGTGCAGAAGCGTGGTGGTGCACTTGCAAGTCACACAACAGGAACTTCACCCATGTGACTGTCCCAGTGCCTCTCAGACCTTCCCATCTTCACTTGTTCTTCTCCTCAGCCTTGAAAGCCCCTACCCTACTTCAGTGACCCTCCTTCCGGCTGAAGAAGGATGGATGCTGTTCCCAACATGACCAACAGGGTCACTGCCAGCCCAGGAGAAAATGGCCAAGTTTAAGCATGGATCACGGAACCCCCTTGGTAGCTCTCAGTGCTACAACTATGGGCTTGTCTACACTTCAAATGCTACAGTGGCACAGCTGCACAACTGGAGCGCTTCAGAGTTCTCCCTTTGGCATAGGTATTCCACCTCCCTGAGAGGCAGTCGATGGAAGAATTCTTCTGTTGGTCTAGCACTGTCTACAATTGGCTTATCTACATTGCTCATTGGTGCAGATTTTTCCCACCCCTGAGCGACATAGTTAAGCCAACATAGTTTGCTAGCACAGACCAGGCCTAGACTGCAAATTGTAGAAGGTTTCAGGGTCCTTCACACAAAAGCTGCTTTGCACCAGCTCGGGAGTTGGCCCTTGATATTTAGGGGTAGTGTCATCACCTGAGAGCTGCTCTGCTGAAACTGCTTAAGTGCGGTTTGATAATCCATCCCACTGCCCAGAGTGCAGTTAAAACAGATGGTGCCATGTTGTTTCCCACTGTCATTCAGAATGGCTAAGGAAAGGCAAGGATGTGAATGCAATCTCCTGTAACAAACAGAGCTAACTGTGTGATGGCACATGTATAACTCAGTGACATGTACTTAAAAAGACAGATAGTGAAATCAATCAGGATGTGCAGTCAGCAGGCAGAGTTGCAAGGGCTATGTAATGAAGAATAAAAGCCATGCGGAAGTAGGGCTGGAGGGAAGGGTGGTGCTTTGACTCCGAGGAGGTGAGTGGAACTATGGTGACTGCTCCAAAGCTACTGTCAAAGGCACCATTGTGCAAAAGGCAGATTTGCCCAAACTGGTCTGTTCTGTTGCGGATGGAGTGTATTAAAGCTGGAGGAAAGGCCTCTCAGTCTCACCAGACACATAGCAAACCCATAGGCGGAGAGAATTCTTTCCTCTCCTACCTCTTCATTAATGAAATCAGTGCTACTGTTTGTGTCAGCACTTTAACAGCTTTGCTTGCCGGCCATTTTGTGTTCCTCTCTGGCCTCATTGTGCTGCTCTAGTGGCTTTAAAGGGGCTGTGAAGGTAATGGAACCTGTCCTCCAGGATTTCCCCAGTGCAAGGTCGGGAGTGCACGTCCAGGATGGTATGGAATTGTTATGTGTGCTCTATACCACTTCCTTTTGCAGCCCCCAGTGTAGGGCAGGGTGTCAGTGGACAGAAAGGTTTGGAGTGGACATGGCCAGACCACACTGCACACCAGCTAATCCTAGCTGATGCAACAGCTTCTAATGGGTTGTTACAAGCATGGAGGCAGCATTACGTTGGGGGCGGGGGCAGACCCCCCCAGCAGGGTACTGAATATGGAAGGCACAAAGAGAGGAACTCCCCAGCTGTCCTGTCCAGCCCCTTTTCACTGCAGATGTGACCTGAATTGTTTAAAAATGGGCTTGTCCGGCTCTGGTCTTATTTCAGATTAGAAGATGGCATCAGGTGGGGAACATGAAGGGTGTTTTTCTGAAGATGTAGAGGGGAATTATTGATTTGGTAGCTCCGTGGATCCTGATTTTGAAACAGTGAGGCTGGATTCCGTCTGCCATTGAAGTTTTGTGCTTTTGACTTTGGCTGCAATAATGGGAAAATGCTTTTTTTTTCCCTTTGGAGTGTGAAAGCAGAATGAATTATATTGTAAAAATAAGAATGGATTAAAGAAATGTTGTATGTACCTTTAAGCAGAAATAAGAAATGTTGAAATACAGGTGCCAGGAAAAGAAACATTAGGCATAAACAAACGGGTGCTAATGGCGAAACATTAACAGAAGATCGGTAATAGTTAGTAAGGAAATAAGATATTCATGGCTAGCCCAGGTAAACTTATCAGATTCTGCTTCCTTTGTTATCTTGCTAAGTGCTCTCCCCCTTTTATCTGTATGAATGAGATAGTTTGTGTCTTGTATGCTGCTCATATTATCTGGGTGTATTAGCAGAGCGCTGTGCTAATAAAACAGAGTGGTCTGACAAACTGTGAGTCCTGAGTCTAACTTTGACAGGAGGTAATACTTTGTTGCAACATGGATGTTTGAATTTAGGCTTTTGTACTCCTGGTTTGTTTAGGGTTTTTTGGTTATGCTCAACTTCTGAGTTGCTCATAGATTTGCTCAGCTTCCTCTTTCTTTTTCTGCCTCTGTCTTTAGCTCTGTGGTATTTCCCCTTGGTTTTGGTCAAGGCCTTTAAACATGGGAAGTATAAAAAGGAAGCATATCTTTGATGTGTATGTAGCACAATCGTGATTCTCCACTGGTACATTTGCCTCCTTTATGTCCGTGGATTCATGTTGATTTATTTTTAAATCAACAACAAAAAATGTTAACTGGTGCATAACAGAGAAAACTGCTTCTCAGTTGCAGTGAAAAGGCAAAGGTTTGGATGCTTGAAAGAACAACTATTCACATATTCAAATATGGCCAAGCTATAAGCCTCTGAAAAATCTCAGTTTGCTCATGCTCAGTAGCTACTTGTTAGAGTTTAGCTGCTAAATGTGCAGAAGATTCTGTCTGCACTGAGGATGTTCGAGCAAGACTTTCCCTGAAATGCCTTCTCCTGTCCACCAGGGGCACAAGTATTGAGAGAGGGAGACTAGTTCACCTGTGCTCTAAGTGCTCCTCATGCTGACAGTCCAGGCAGTGGAGGAGGGACCTGCCTGACTCAAATGCAGAGGAGACAATAGTCAGACCCTGGGGAGGAGTCTGTGGAGGTTGGAATAAGGAGCCTAGGAGGAGGGGAGGGACAGGGGGGCTGGAAGCTAGTGGGTGATGGGGGAGACGGATATTTCACAAGGAGCTAAGAAGGTAGAAATGAGACTAGCTGGACAAGGAGCCTGGGGTAAGATTGGGATGAGGAGCCTGGGACTGGGAACCCTGATATTCTATGATTCTAAGGGAAGACTGAAACTTGGCTGAGGAACCTAGGAAGAGTAGGACTAGCTGACAAGGAGGCTGAGTGGTAGAGGCTGGGTCTAGCTAGGTGAGGAGATTGGGCATGGGATTGGAAGCTGGGATCTGGGGTGGAGCGGGAGAATGGGACAAGGAACCAGAAGGGAGAGGAAGAGGCAGGACTAGAACAGGGATGAGCTGGCGGGAATGGGGCAGAAGGAATTAGGCTTCGGATGAAGAAAGGCAGAAGGGTTTGTGACCACAGAACCCAAGATTCCTGAGTCTCACCATCTCTCTGCTGTGAGCAGTTTCCTGTGAAACCCACTGGCAAAGTGTGTGTGTCTGATCCCGCTTTAGTGCTGGTCCACGCAGAAGATGATAACCTGCTGCTGCTATTGTTACTCAAGTGGCAGAGGTCTGTGCTGTGGATCTAAAGGTTCCAACCTTGCTGATGAACCATGAGGGAGTCAATATGATGCCTCATGGCTGCTCTTCCTTTTACTGGTCATAATAGATCCCTTGGGGCATTGTGGTTGGTTCAGGCTTGCTGGAGCATGGTATCCCCACCCTACTGCTGGGGTGTAGAACAGACTGTGTAAGCTTCACACCAACTGAGGATACCCCAAAACAAGGGGAACCCAATCCTCAGTTGGCTGTTGCCATCCAGTGGCTCACTGAGTACCAACCACATCCTCTCATTGTAATGTGGAAGCTCAGCCATGATGTCACTCACATCCCCTTGTGCCTTTTCCTCAAGCCCTTTGCCAAGGCTGTGAGATCATACTGATGCGTGCTTCTCCATAATCCGTGGGTAACGTCTTCCATTCCCATGGGGACAAATCTTAGCACTAACCAGACTTGGTGCATACTTCACCGCTGGTGCTATTTGCTGCCTCCTGTCCTTGCATTTGGATGTTCTCCTAGGCTGTAAGAACATGACAGCAGGGACTATCTCTCTTTACACATCCGTATGGTGCCTAGTACCTTGCTGGTGCAATAAAATAAAATTAAAACAACACGGAGTCCGGTGGCACCTTAAAGACTAATAGATTTTTTCAGGCATAAGCCTTCATGGGTTAAAAACCCACTTCTTCAGACGCATGGCATGAGCAATGGGGTTTCCATGCATCTGAAGAAGTGAGTTTTTTACCCACAAAAGCTAATGCCGAATAAATCTGTTAGTCTTTAAGGTGCCA
>NC_133772.1:38265513-38274606 GCF_003597395.2 Chelonoidis abingdonii
TTCTTCAGGTCTGGGACTGACAGGGCTACAACTACACTGTACAGGCCTTCTTTCAGCACTTTGGCATGTTGTCAGATGCCAACTTCTTGGTGGCGACTTGGCCATTCTGGTGTCATGACACCAGACATCCTCTGAGCAGCCAACAGCAGATCTGATTTCTCAGGCATGACAGGAGAGGTCCCTCAGGGTGTGTTGGAGCTGCAGAACTGTATATACACCTTCGTGCTCAGGACACACCTGGAATGAGTTGTGGTGGAAGGCAGTGAAGCCAGTTTCCTTCACACCCTGCACTGTCGATTCCATTTTCTCTGGGCAGGTTCTCTCAGTTAACCTCGGTTTCTTTTTCTGGCTCCTCCAAACTGACTGGGCTATTG
Organism: Chelonoidis abingdonii; assembly: GCF_003597395.2. Taxonomy (NCBI): domain Eukaryota; kingdom Metazoa; phylum Chordata; order Testudines; family Testudinidae; genus Chelonoidis; species Chelonoidis abingdonii. Next base: position 38,265,888 of record NC_133772.1, read on the forward strand.
GTGTCTCTTCAGGGGAAGGCAGAGGGAGAGAACTTCTGTCAAGTGCCTTGACATCTTCAGCTGAGGTCAAATAGCCTGGCATCCTTCACCAGCCATTTTAAAAAATAAAGAATTTGGACACACACAGAAATAGAAGGAAGTGAATGGCGTTTTTCCAGGATGCCAGCCTGAATGTGGAAAGAGTAAAACAAGCCCCCACTGTTACAGAACCTGGGCGGGTGTAGCATTTAGCGGGTGCCTGATTCCTGCAATTTACTGAAAATTACAACCATGCACACTGCTCATTTTTCAACCCACAATCAGTCATCTACTGTCCCTCGGCATCGCTGGCTTCACACTCCACGGCTGCCTCTGAGGCCCCCAGTCGTGTTCTATTTAAAAACACACCACAGATGAGGAGTTCATTTAGAATGCAGCTTTTCTGAGGAGAACTCTTCCATTCCAAGGGGATGTGGCTGGCAACAGCCCTGTTTAACTTCCTCCTCCTTCATTCCTGCCCCGGGGAGCCTGCTTTTCAATATGCCAGCTGCCACTGCTGCTCTGTTGGCATCATTGTCTTCAAAAAAGCTTTGGGTGCCAGTAGAAGCTGTGTTGCTAAGACCACCCCTCCCTTCCCAAACCCTTGCTTTGATCCTGAGCTGCTTCTGTCAGAAAGTACATCAGCCATGGCTTTGGTGGGGCAGAGTCAACCAGTCAAACATTCTCTTCCAGGTGCCCATGATTTATGAGCATCTTCTCCATGCTGGCTGTCCTCCAACAGCTTCCCCATGCTATTGTGCTAGCACAGGGCCATCAATCTCCATTGCAATCCCTCTCCCTGGGATACTGTCTGCTTGCTATGGATGTTTGCTGACTGGCCCTGCTGTTCTTGACACATCCTCTGCTTTCCATCTCTCCTAGAACCTAGGCTTTCCTCTTTCCTAGGGCATTTGAGGCAACCTGGAGTTTTGCCTGGGAATGGTATTGATGAGCATGACTGAACCTCTAGTTAGGAAAACCATTCAGCCATGCAAAGACACAATGGCACCAAAAAGCAGCCCAGCCACACTGGAAAAGGACTGTTTCAATGGTCAAGTTAAACATCAGCACCATTTCTCCACTAATGGCACACCCAGCCCTGTTGTCATTAGGACCCAGCAGACGCCTAGTGGGTGAGGAAGAATCAGCTGGCTCTTCTGCTGGTGCTGCTGAAGTTGCCCTGCCCAAACACAAAACAGCTTTTCTGCCTAGACTCATTAGAGTCAAAGTCTGTGCCTCATGTACCCATTCTCTTCAACAGGTGGGATCCACAGCTGGGCAATGTCTCCTACTATGAGCCATGCCCAGAGATTCCATGACTGACAGCTTCCCTCACCAAAGGGGAGACTGGGGTGCATTATATGAGATGTAGTCTAGCTGGGGGCCCTAGCTTATAGAAGAGAATGGGGACATAAGGAGCAAACTATAACTCCCATTTTCAATGGAAAACTTTGGTTCTGGCCAAAAAAAATTTTTCTGAAAACTCAAATTTTCCCAAGGAGCATGTTGATGAAAACTTTTTTTTTTAATTGAAAATTTCAATGGGGGAAAAATAATTGGACCAGCTCTATTTGCAATGCTGATAGCTAGGGAAGTGCAGCGAATCCCTACCCTGAAAGCACCAGCCCCCTTCTCCTCTCCGGAGCACCTGCATAGTGCTTCTCTGTAGTGGGGAGTGAAGATCACATTATCAGTGGATTCTTCATGCACTTGATGGGAAAAATCTAGCTCTTAACAGGTGATAGCCACAAGAAACCTCTGAGCAATCAGCTCCTCCACTGACCTGATTTAGCCAATGCTCCTTCCCAGTTCAGTGCTCCCATGTGGGTTTGTGAATCTTTAGCCCTAATTCTTTCCTATTTATCTTCACCATAGAAATGGAGAGAGACCCTTTTTTCAGATGGGTGAGTTGTTGTGGAGGAACGTGGAGAAAGTGAGTTGTTTCTTAATACTTAATGCTGGCGAGCAGTGACGTGCGATGGCATTTTTTAATAAGGCCTGCAACAAAATTTTAGGGGACAGATAAAAAGATTTTTTTCTAAAGTATTAATAAACCAAATGCATTCATTTTGGCAAATACTAGTAGTCAAATATAATGAAAGCTAAGAATAGACAAATATGTGGTTTCTTATTCTTTCTACTGAAATCAAAAATCCATTCTTCTTTTTTAAGAAACTCCTCAATGACCAAGTCATGGAAATCTGGTAAGGTGCGCAGATACCTATCTTTGTTTTATCATGGACATTTCAATTCTACACTTGAATGCCTTTATGGGCCTCCAGACAAAAGTTCATTAGATAAACTCACCTCAGGAACTCCGTAATGTTTTCATATAGCTATTCTCAACTGATCTTATCTGCATGTGGATGTTTTAGCAGCTGCATGGTATTAAAATGCAGACCTCAAACAGCTATGTTAAATATCTGTAGTGCACTTAATCTAATCATCTGCCAGAAACATACAAAGACATGATGTCTCATTAATGAGTATTCAATCACTGAATCATGCAAAGAGTGCTGTTCCTTTCTTTACTTACAGAATGGAAAGTCCCCACTAAAATCTTGGGTATTCAGTTCTACATTTGCAAGCCTTCTTAGTGACAGTCCACAAAATGGCATCCTCCATGTGGTGTGACCTCACACATATGGTGCATGTGAAGTCACGTTGCATGGAGGATTATGCATCCTCCATGTGTGTTCATGAGCTAGATGGAATTGTCCTGCAGGTTGGCAGTTGGACCAAGTAGGCATCAGTTGTGCATTCAATGCATTTATTGTGTACATAGAAAGCATGCTGTCATAAACAGATAGCTAAGGGTTAATGTTTCTTTCACCTGTAAAGGGTTAACAAAGGGAACCAAACACCTGACCAGAGGACCCAATCAGGAAAACAAGATTTTTAAAAGCTCAGGGAGGGAATGTTTGGGTCTGTGTCTTTTGTCTGTCTCTCGGCTATGAGAGGGATCTTTCTATCTTCAAGCTTCTAATCTTCAGTTTCAAGTTGTGAGTACAAAGGTAGAAAAAACAATAGGCTTTTATTGTTTTTTTTTTTGTATTTACATGTGTGTAGTTTGCTGGAATGTTTTAAATTGATATCTTTTTGAATAAGGCTGTTTATTCATTTTTCTTTTAAGCAATTGACCCTATTGTACTGTTAACTTGATACAGAGAGCATTTTTATGTGTCTTTTCTTTCTTTTTATATAAAGCTTTCTTTTTTAAGACCTGTTTGAGTTTTCTCTGGGTAGGCTAAGGAACGAAGGGAAGGGAAATTCTCTTTGTGTTAGATCTACGGAGGGTGGATCTGAACAGCCTCAGGGGAAGAAGGAGGGGGGAGGGGAGAGATACTTAATCTCTCGGTGCTTGTGTTTCAAGGACTTGAAGCTGTATCTTCCAGGGGAAGCCTGGGAGGGAGTAAAGAGGAGACAAGGGGAGGAGGTTATTTCCTTTGTGTAAGACTCAGGGCTTCTGAGTCTTGGGGTCCCCCAGAGAAGGTTTTTGGGGGACAAGAGAGGGAGCCACACCCTGGAAAAAAAATCCTTGGCTGGTGGCAGCAATATCAGATCTAAGGTGGTAATTAAGCTTAGAGGTTCATACTAGCATCTTATTTTCTGTACTCTAAGGTTCAGAATTAGGAATTATGCTTATGATACATGCCTCTGTTGGTGAGATGTGCCCCTGCAGACTAAAGTGTGTGATAGATAATTCCCTTTCCTTCAGACCATGTTATATCTTGCTCTAATGGCTCCATGACTCCTTCATTGCTGGACCTTTGCTCCATGCATTGCATGAATACTAGGGTATATAGAACAACAGTCCATGAATGTTTAACTGGCGTGGGGCACATTCCTGGTGTTTGCTGTGTGACATCAAACTGCCAATGAGTAGTACCACCTGTCTTCACTGCTCTAGCTGTCTGGTAAGAATAATGTTTTCTTTCCTTGCCTGTCTGGATATGGCTGGAGATAAGCCAACAGCCAACAGTTCCTGTTTGCCAGTGATATTCAAACAGCAGATGAACAGCAGCAATGGCTTTAATTTATCGTTCCAATGTTTTTTTTTTGGTTCACAAGCAATAAAAATAAGTAAAAGCCCTTCTAATGGGACCAGTGCCATATCCATCAAAGCATATGTCCCCCCTGGGAGAGAAGGGGCTTGCATAATCTCCAGCGCACGGGTCCATGAGAGGAAGCATCAGATGGGGTGGTCACAGAACAATGCTTACTGTAAGGAGATGCAGGGCCGGCGCTTCCATTTAGGTGACCTAGGCGGTCGCCTAGGACACCAGGATTTGGAAGGGTGGCATTTTGCAGCCCTCGGCGGCAATTGGGTGGTGGGGGGTCCTTCCGCGCTCCAGGTCTTCACTGGCAATTCTGCGGCGGGTCCTTCACTCACTCCGGGACCTGCCGCTGAAGTGCCCGAAGACTGGGAGCGCAGAAGGCCCCGCCCCCACCACAGAATTGCCGCCAACCGGGAGCGCGGAAGGACCCCAGCCTAGGGTGCAAAAACCCTGGGCGGGGCCGCTCCTGAGGAGATGTGGGACCAGTCCTGACTTGCTGTGTGAGACTGAGCAATCCATGTTAACTGTATTTGTGCCTCAGTGTGTCCATCTGTAAAACAGAGGAAAATAATGTGTCCCCCACAGGAGTGTTGTGGAAGCTTTACAGAACAGACACTGGTAACTGACTGGCTTTGAGATCCACTGATGGGAGGTGCTAATGCAGTGCAGTTAGCTCATTCCTCCCTCATGATGGAATGTGCCTAGTCAAGCAACAGCTCATTATATATAGTTATTTGTCTGTCTTGTAAAACTCTTTGGCGCAAGACCTGTCTTCTCTTATGTGTTTATACAGTGTCTAGCATAATGGAGGCTCCAATCCTGGCTTGAGGCCTTTATGTATTACTGTAATACAGTTTGGTTTAGCCTGGACTGCTGTGCCTGTGGGCTCAAAATGCTTTGGTTTCACAATCAGCCTGAAAACAAGACAGAGGTCATGTACCAGCCAACACCAGGCCACCAGCATCATGAGCACCATGATCCCATCATCATAGCTGGCAACACACCCCTCAATGTCATCAGGAAATTCTGCTACCTGGGTAGCCTACTTTCTAGCAACATCATGTTGGACAGATGAGATCATTCAGTGCCTGGCAAAGGCCAGCTTGGCATCTGGCAGCCTCACCCACAACAGCTCTGGAGGAAGCATGGAGTCTGCCTCAGAACCAAGATAAAAATCTACCTGTTGTACTCACCTCACTCTCTACAGCTGCAAGACATGGACACTCTAGCGATGCCACATCAAACATCTGGAGAGCTTCCACCTTCTCTTCTGCTAAGATCCATCCGCAACATCAACAGGACAGAATCCCCAACACTGAAGTCTTGGAGAGGTGCCAAATCCCCAGCATAGACAGCATGCTCATCAGGCTCAACTTTGCTGGAGACATGTGGTCCACATGGCATGTCCCGCATACTAAAAGTGCTGCTCTGCAGCCAGTTGAGCATGGGAATCCACTCTAAGGATTGACTCATCCTCAGATATAAAGACACCTTGAAGGCCAACCTTAGTGCATGCAAGATAGGCATTAGGAAAACTAGGAAACATGTTTCACTGCATAGACCCAGATTGAGAGGTCGGTGCTATGAGGCCATGTCTACTTTCGAGGGGTGGCATGTGAGGTCTCTGCAGGACAAAAGAGCACATCGTAAGGTCAATACCTCAAACCCTCCTGCAACAGCAACTACACTTGCAAGATAAGCAAATGTACTTGCAAATCCAGGATTGGATTTGTATCTCATGTACTAAAAGCCAAAAAACAAATAAACCCAGAACCCAAGCCAATACTAGTGAACATTCATCTGTCGAAGCAATGGGAGAATCCATTCACCCAATACAATTATTTGATAATAATTAATAGTAATTACTAATCATTGCCACAACATCACAGAAAACCTGCATTGCTTGTTAAACATAGCAGGCTAGACCTCTATATAGCTATACTACCTCAACATAGTCTACTTCCACATTGTCTAATTTAGAGAATCCGAATGCATCAGGGGGATAAAAGTTGGTGTTGTTTTTTTTTTAAAAAAAAAAGCTGATTTTTTAATTTAAATTATATACAGGTTGATTTTTTAGAAAACCCCATTTAAAATTAAATTTGAAAATTGACAACCTACATTAAGACTTACATTGATTACAATCTATTAAAATCATTTAAAGAAAAAATAATATTAAGCAGTACCTATTTCCTGCCAAGTTTTAAAGAAAGTCACCCCACTGAACTGGTGGAAGTCACTGGCTAAGTATCTGGAGCCAGAGATTGCTGAAGTGCTAAACTACCTTTTCACGGCAGGAACCCCTTCTGCAGGTAGAGAGAGAATATTTTCTTCATTTCAGTTTATTTGACAGTTCAGTATAATGACTCATTCATTCAAAGTTAAGAACTCAATTGGGAGTTGAAAAAGTCGGAAAACTTGTTTTCCTCTGCCAGTCTATGATTAAAAACCAGCATAGGGGATAGAGTCACAAAGGGATTTAGGGGCCTAACCGCCACTTTCGTGGACAAATAATTTTAAAGTCATTGGAGCAGAGGGACTGGATCCTGGTTCCATCCACTCCAAGCTAAGTGTTCTACCCAACTGGCTACAAAGTTGTTTGCTTTTTTCATTGCTCTCTTTCTCTCTCTCTCTGCCCCAATGATTTTTCATTATTTATTCACAGTGGAACAGCTTCAACAGGAGAGACTGAGGGTGCCCAGTCAGAATATCCCAGAGCCCAGTGGTTAAAGCACTTACCTAAGAGCTGGGAGAGATCCCCTCTTCAAATCCTCCCTCCCCCTCAGCTGGGCACGGGACTGGAACTAGCAGTCTCCCACATCCCAGATGAGTACACTAACCACTAGGCATTATAAGGAAGAGCTTCCTGCTAAAACAGTGTAGGTCCCTAACCCCAAGTGAGGGTTTGCACCTGAGGGCTTGTCTACACTAAAAAATTGTTGATGTAAGTCAACGTACAGCCACCGCACTAATGAAAGCGGTGGTTCACGTCCACACTTGCTCCTTCTGTCAGCGGTGCACATCTCACCAGGAGCACTTCCACTGACTGAAGTGGGGCATTGTGGGACACTGACAGCTGAAGCCTGGCAGCCCTGGGGCTGACAGCCTCAGCCCCACATGGGGCTCACAGCTGCCCTCTTCTCCTCTTCCTCCCCCGCCCCGCCCCCGGGGTGCTGACAGCCCAAGAGAACTTCTCTCATTGGTGCAGGTAGTGTCTACAATGATGCTGATTAAAATCAATGATTTAAATCACTTTGATTTAAATGTATCCATCCTGGAACCCACCCCCTTTATTTTTTGTCCCCCAGTGCCTTGGATGAAATTCTTCCCTGTGCAGAGGGTTAGCTGAAGAGATATGCACCACTTATGCCCTTCTTAAGATTTATGTTGAAGGCACAGGTCTTGTGCTGGCCCAATGCACAGAAGTAAATTTCATCCTATTTGACAATGTTGACTTTTAAGAGTCTGTTGCAAGATACTTTGTGCACTCCCAGCCTTTTCTCTTAGGCAGGGGTAGTCAACTACTTTTTGTCAGGGTCCAAATTTCTTGGTCAAGGTATAGGCAAGATCCAGACTCCAGAGAAATTAATAAAAATAAAATAACAAGAATAATAATTCAATAAAAAGATTTCAAGATCTGTTCAAAAGTGTCTGGTTGTCTGGATTTGGCCCACAGTCTGCCTATTGACTACCCCTGCCCTTAGGAGTCTGCAATGATGAATCTGCCAGGCAAGGTCTCCGTGCTCCTTTGAACTCTAATCATTAATGATGTCAAAGATAGGAAGTGATATTGATGGGAGTGTAGAACCTTTTCACAATGAGGTTACTGATTTGAATTGAGCACAGGTGGGAAAAGACTGAAAGTTATCATCTGTAGGCTGTTTGGTGGCCTAAGGGGAATGAATTGTGGTAATTTCAATCCTGCTCTTGTAGATAGACATTCACATCACACAAATCACAATCATATACCTTGTGGGTCTTTAGTCTCCTTCTCCACTTGAACCTAAACTAGTTTTCTCCTTGCTGAAGAAGAAGCCTGTGTCTTTTGGGCCTTCAGGGTTTCATTATATGGTAAATTGATTTTCTGGGTGGGTTTGCCTCTCTCTGTATGGGGTCAAATCTTCAGCTGGTGGAAATTGACAAAGTACTATTGCCTTCAGTAGAATTGTGCTGATTTGCACTGGCTTGAAGTTCTGACCTCAGGCACGTGAACAAGGAAGGGAAGTGGATGGTCTCACATTATGGGAGGGGAGCTGGCATCCTGCCCTGGCACACACAGACATCCTGGCCTCTGAGTCCCTAGCAGGGCTGGTGCAACCCATTAGGTGTCCTAGACTGTCGCCTAGGGCGCTAGCATTTGGGGGGCGGCATTTCGGGTCCTTCTGCGGCAACCATGAAGGCAGGATCTTCAGCTGTCCTGGTAGTCGTTGGCATTTAGGCGGAGAGACCTGGGGCAGGGGGGCGCAGGGAAGGCCACCTGCAGCAAGTAAGGGGAGCGCGGCACGCAGGGGAACCACTCCCTGCCCCAGCTCACCTCTGCTCCGCCTCCTCCACTGAGCACGCCGCTCTGCTCTGCTTCTCTCCCTCCCAGGCTTGCGGCGCCAAACAGCTGATTGGCACCGCAAGCCTGGGAGGTGGAAGAA
>NC_133772.1:38277013-38285759 GCF_003597395.2 Chelonoidis abingdonii
AATATCTTCATCTTAAAACACTGACTCCAATGACTGGTAGGGTGAACAAGCTGGCGGATAATTGCTTTGTCATGCTAATACTTTGCAGGGGTTTCTTTAACAAAGAGTTCTGTTCACAGTCTCACATGCAGTAACATTGTTTTATAAAATCTGTGACAGCATTGAGCAGCACTATTTAACAGACGCCACACCCGCATTGCACCCCAAAAAAATGCACTGTTTTTTCCCCCTCTCATGTAGATTCTACACGCCACCATTTTCTTTTCTTTTTAGGATTGTGCGATATCTGAAGTTGGGATGACCATCATTCAGACCTGAACCAGTGACAGATTCAGATTTCTGGCCAAGGCTCAGGGAGTGAATGGAAAAGGCTCCCATTGGCTTCCAAAGGACTTTGGTTTGAGCCTTGAGAGCCCAGTGAGCGGATCCTGAACCGGCAATGGCTAAAATAGGAGCTGGAATCTCCACTTTTAGTGGTACGAGGCTTGTGCACTCATCCCGGAGATTGTGAGATAACCAGGCTTTAAAAAATACAGACTTACAGAGAATCTTATCAGAGCTCAAACCATATTTTTGGTTATGCACTGCAACTGTCCTCCGAAGGTCTGCGTAGTGGCGCTCATGCCTATGTTGCCTGCTGGCAGAAGCAGAAAATATTGAAAATGTGTACCAATAGAAATGCTGCATTCTACAGGAGGTGTCAGTTGGTGGTGGGTAAAATCTGAGGATATACAGCCGCGCGAGCGCGAGGCACTTAGGGCCTCTAGGGCTCCCGAGTCATGAGGATTATTCAGGAATCTCAGTCTGTTTTTTTTGAACATGACTGTGAAGAAAAGTTGAAAAGTGACTCAAGTCTAACTTGGTGCAGTGAACATCTGGCTGAGTCTGTGGACAGCCCAAACCAATAGCTCTGAAGTGCAAAACTGCCCCATGTCATCTCAGTGAGGCATTAAATGAAGACTACTTACTCTTGGGGCCGCTGGCTAACACCACCCTCACATGAGGAGGCACGCGTGGAGGAGAAAGCAGCAGGCCCAGCCCACTCACTGAAGCAGAACTGGTGTTGAGTACTGGGTAGCCTTGTGCTGCGGTCTAAGGGCTTGCGTGTGAGCACTTGCAAGTTGCAGCGCTGTGAGAGGGTTACAGGTGCTGCAACGTACTTCTTGGGTCCACACCTTACAAAGCTCAGCCAGCGCTGCAACTCCCTGGCTGACTGCGCTGGCTGTACTTCCTGGATCTGCTACGGTGTAGCGAATTCCAGCGCTGGTGATGCAGCGACTGCTCAATCAGGTGGACACTCACCAGCGGCTGTTATTGCCTCCAGAGTATTAAGAGGTATCCAGAATTCCTGTCTACAACAAACGGAAGGTACTCCCCGGGCTACCAAACACAGCTGCTCTTTGCTCCAGCGAGGCGAGGTGAGCCGAGGCTTTGGAATGTTCACAGCTGTTTGCTTGAGAGACAACAGCACGGCGGTGGGGGAGGGAGTCCGTCAGAAGAAGTGCTTATCTGGTCTAAGCTTTTTACATGTAAGAGTGATTGAGGAGAGGGGTGGGGAAATGGCCGAATTGCAAGGCAGGGAGCTCACAGTGTCTGTCCAAAAATCGCTCTCTCTGGTCTCCCCGACTTCTCCGTGTCACAGCTCCACCCACCCCCCGCTTTTGAAAAGCATGTTATTGCGCACTTGAACGCTGGGATAGCTGCCCACAATGCACCACTCCCAACAGCGCTGAAAATGCTGCAAATGTGGCCACACTGCAGCGCTGGTAGCTGTCAGTGTGGCCACACTGCAGCGCTGTTCCTACATAGCTGTACGACCACAGCTGTAACTCCCAGCGCTGCACATTTCCAAGTGTAGCCATACCCTAAGAGAAAGGAGATCCCTACTGCTGCTGAGGGAGAAGCCGGGTCTCATTCCATTGCCCCTGCCACTCTGGGAGGGGAGGGCACCACCATCACTGCAAAGAGTGTGGTGGGGGGCACACAGGGATGGACCCAGGGGGTTCCTCATGTCATAGAGTGTCTAGGGCCACAGATTGCCTTAAGGTGGCCCCGCATATGCAACAGATATGATGAGAGGCCTATGGTTCTCTCAGACTCCTACCAAGAGAACCTGTAGATCGTGCCACAGTGTAGAGAATTCCCTGATTATAAAGGGCCTGATCCTCAGCTAGTATAAATAGGTACAGCTCCATTCATTTCAATGGAGCAAATGCACAGCCCCCAGCTCTGGATCTGGCTCAGAGTGAGCTCTCTGGGCTTCTTACTGACTCACTATAGCTCTTGGACAGCACTCTTTATCTGTAGAACTCAAAGCACTTCCTCCCAGGAAGGTAACCTTAATCTGTTTATCTCCTCTGAAGTATGTGGCATTGGCCACTGTCAGAAGACAGGAGACTGGGCTAGGTGGACCAGTATGGCTATTCTTATGATCCCCTCTTTCAAACTTGGGAAACTGAGGCAGAGAGAAGGGTAGAAGCCTATTGCAGTGGTGCCTGTAGCCCTGATCCTGCAGTCTGCTCTATGGCGAATAGAAATTTCCCTGTATAGAACAGCTTTTTGAATTCGGGGAGTAAATACTGACCTAGTGTGGTAATGACCAATGATCGCAACATGTCATGTAATGAGGATATCCAGTTTCCTCTGTTATAGCCTCCTTCAGAGTGTAATTAGCCAACACATGCCGAGTTTCATGCCGCTTAAAGAGGTATCACGCTAGCTGTTCACCAGTAGTGCAAATCTCCTCTATAATTTCTTTGCATTTGTTTTTCATTGGCATTTTTTAGTTTAAATACAAACATTGTCTTGTTTCATTATTCAGCCATCCACAAAGGAGACAATGATACATTTTGACACCAGACTTTCTTGGCCTAGGAATTAATGAGTAATGAATACAGAGGTGCTAATAGCTATACACAGAAAAGTACAGTTAAGCCAAGTAACAACATAGCAACAATAAAAATAACAGTAGTGTGGAAGTCAAACTCTGGCATGATATTTTGTCTGCGTGGTTAAAAAGCATAATGAGACCAGATTTGATGGGAACTGGAGCTATATAAATACCTTAGGATAGAGGGAAGGTTTGGAAAAAAGGTAATTGAGGTCGAAATTAACAATAGAATATTTCTCAGGCCACTTTGCTACACAGGACTCCCCTTGGCTGCACGAGGAGTTTTGCCCCAGAACAGGACTGAGACAATATAAATGGGTTTTCACTCAGTCGAATGAGTGATCAGTGTTTCGTTACGTCTGTGTGAATGTGGTGGGTAAACCGGCCCCCTAGTCTGCTTGCGCTAACCCCGTTACTGCCTAGATGTGGGGATAGGATGCCGTGGAGCACGGATTAAGATCTCGGAAAGAGCTGGAGGGTTTAGCCGCAGCTTTGTTACAGGCACCGTGTGTCCCCGTGGGGACACTTGTCCTAGGGGCGGGGGAGGATCTCTCGCCACGGAGCTGCTGCCCCCCGAGGCACCTCTGGCTCCCCCATGGGGAAAGGGAAGAGTCCCAGGTCGTGGCACAGGGGACTCCTGGCACTGACCCAGGGCAGGAAGCAGCGAGCTGGCTGCAGGAGAAGGGGAATTTACGGTGGGATGAAGCTGTACAACGCCCCCTCTCCGCCCACGTGGCTGGCGGCCACCCTCGCTGCTCCAGCCGGAGCTGCCGCCCCAGCCCTTTTCATAAGCCAGCAGCGCTCAGCGGCTCCTGTAGCTCCGGCACCTGGCTGAGGTCACGGGGTGTAGCGCCGAGCGAGGGCAGGCAGGCAGGCAGGCGGGNACTGGAACTGCAGAGTTTCAAGTTTGAGAAGCAGGGTAATAAACACCCATCCCAATTCTACATGGATCTAGCTGTGAAAAAGGGTTCCGGAGACACAGGGTTAGTGTTCATGCCAAAGCTAATCCTGTGTCCTGGGAAAGGTGTACTTTGGGTCGAAGGATCTTTCTTCCACCTGCCAAACACAGAAGAGGCTAGTAGTAGTAATGTGATACCTTTACTCATCACAAAATTTTGACAGGTGTTCACACCTACTTCTGCCCTTTTAAAAACTGGAACCCTAATGGAATTACATGCCCAATTTATTCCAATTTTTTTATTCCATTTACACAAAATTATATTTCTTCATACTCTTTTATGTTTATTGGAAATTATTGACTATTGATTTATGATGTATTGTAGGCCTCTTAATTTTAGTAAAGTTTTTGAAGGGCAGAAAAATATATTTTAGCAAAACATACAACACAGACTACCAACACACACACCTTCCCTCCACTTTCCCAAAACAAATAAACACAGATTCAAACCAACTTGTACAGTCTTACAGATAAATCACCTTAAACTCACATTCAGACTGGTTTTCTATTATTTTGTAAGTAAGTCACACACAGGGCTCTCCGTTGTGGCTGCTAACTAACAAATTGAAATAGAACTGGAGAGACCCTTTTGAAACTGCTCCAAACTCCTAAGAGAAGTTCTATGAGCAAAAAGACGTTTTTTTCTGAAATCTTTAGAGCAGGTTCAGCAGTTGTGGAACTAGGCAACACAGGTATCTACTTTGTATAAAACACAGAGAAACTGTCTTAATTACTTTCTAGAGGACGTGTAGCAAAGCTCTGCACACACCCAAAGGACACGGCACTATCCACTGTCTCTGTCCTCCTTCCGAAAATAATTACGCATACATTTCATCCAAATTGTGTGCTATTTATAGACAACCCACATTCAGCATATATTCAGACTCGTTTTATATCATTTTCTCAGTAAGTCACACATACGTTAGGGTCTCTACAAATAAAGCCAATGGCTAAATTAACATATGTTATGTGAAGTGTATTTGTTTCATAGACTTTACTTAGTAATGTAGAATTTCATACAAACACTATCCTCTGAAACTGAGGGAAATGCTTGATTTGTGTGTGTGTGTGTGTATGTGTGTATTCACACTAATCCTTAACACTTTCTTATTAAAACTATTCCTTTGTCATTATAGCTTTGTATAATTGTTCAATAGACTTTCTTTAGAATTGTACTACCTGCGGGCATGAATGCATATATATAGAAACACTTCTGTATTTTTCTGTCATTAAGCCTTTTGGCATATATTTAAGTTATTTAGAATTGTACTAGCAGTTTTATAAAATTATTTAATGACTTTATTTAGAAATGTACTAACTGCATAAAAAGAATATTTTCCTCTAATGAGGAAAAGGCTTGATTTCTCTGTTTAGATTGTATCCACTTGCCCTTTATTCTTCTGTTGTTAAAACTTTGGACAATTATTTAATTACTTTATTTAGAAATGTACTAACTGCATGAAAATATTTTCTTCTAAAATGAGGAAAATGCATGATATACATATTAACACTTTATTTCTCTGTCATTAAGACTTTTTACAATTGTTTAATTGACTTTTTTCAGAAATGTTCTAATTTGATAAAAATCAGTTCTTTCTAAAAATGAGGAAAATTCGTAATGTGTGTGTGTGTGTGTGTGTGTGCACGCGCGTGCGTGTACATGTTAACACTTCTGTTGTTTCTCTGTCCTTAAAGGTTAGCACAGTTGTTAAATAGACTTTATTTATAATTATACTAACTACATAAACAGCAGATATTCCCAGGGCCACCTATAGGATTCAGGGGGCCTGGAGCAAAGCGGGGGAGCTGCGGTGCTTGTACTCACCTGGCAGTGGTCCGGCTTTTCGGCGGCAGGGGGCCCTTCAGTCGCTCTGCATCTTCAGCAGCACTGAAGGGCCCCCTGCCGCTGAAATGCTGCCGAAGACCCGAACCATTGCCGGGCCAGGGCTCACAGGGCCCCTCTGGGGCCTGGGGCAAATTGCCCCACTTGCTCCCCCCCTCCCGGGCGGCCCTGGTCTGGTCACCCTAAAGTCAATTGAAAGACTCCCACAGCCCATAAAAGCCAATGCTCGGGCACTCAACTTAGTGTTTGGATGTGCCCAAATCATTTGAGAGACAGCAGTTTATTGCTCCAAGGGTGCATGTTGTGGGGGAGGGCAGCCCAGAGAGAATTGCTGGAAGGCCCAGCAGGGCTTGGAGACATGAGTAAGGTCAGGAAGCCCAGGTTAAAGTGATCAAGCAGCCGTGTCCTCCCCCCTCCCCCGTCTGAAATCCCTGAGGGCACAGCACACAGAGTGAGAACACTTCTGTGCTCCCGCATGCGCAAGCACAAGTGAGAGACAGAGGCTTTACTGAGGGATTATAGGATTAGTTTGGTGCTGGAGGAGAAGGGTTAAAGGGGGGGTTAGAAGAGCTGGACAGGGTTAGGGCAGACATTGAGGATGTCAGGAAAACTGGAGGTTGCAGGCAAGGAGACACTGCCATCCAGCGCCTGACCATGAGGAAAATCAGGAAAAGGAGGCAGCAGGCTAGGGAGAGCAAGGCTAAGAGTTCGGGGTGCCCTTACCTTCCTTGCAACGTCCATGGAATGCTGAGCACTTTCTCTGATCTTCCTGGGGCAAGGGTCATTCAGAAATGCAGGCTCAGCTGCAAAGCCATCCGGTGTGAGCTCGTGACACTCACCTAGAAGATCCCCATGCTCTGCTTCCCATACAGCATCACTACAGACCAGATTGTTAAAGGTATCTAGGCCTTGCTGCACTCATTGTTGCAATGCCTAACTGATTTAGGTGCCTAAATCTATCCTTCAAAAGGGATTTAGGCATTTAGGAGCCTAAATTCTAATGACAGCTGATCATTGATTTAAGAGTATAAATCCTATGTGTTGCAATGCTGAGCACAGCAATGACTAAATACCTTTAAAAATCTGGACCTAAGTGACTTAGCCTCTTTAGTGCCATTTCAAAACTGATTTAGGCACCTAAGTCCCATTGACTTTCAATGAGATTTAGGTTCCTAAGTGCTTATGGTCTCAGTTTCTGGAGCTGGGATTTCTCTTGCTCTCTCATTATCGCTGTAATTTCCCCCATTACCTGTGCCAGCTCCAAATGCTGTGGCACTTAACCCTCACTAAAGTTGCTTGAAAATAGCTTGGCCCTAACACTAGATCTAGTACTATGTGCTAGTTTACATATGTCTGTGAATCTAGAAGGCATTTCCATTCAGCTCGGAGTACCTGGAGAATTTCCTTGCGTTGGATCCACTTGAAAATCCCATGAATGCAGGACGCTGACAACTTGGGTGCAGCCAAATACCAGTTTTGAAAATCCCCAACTCCCATGTGAGCCCCTCAGTGGTGATCCCACTAACCAATTGTGCTTCCACAAGCTTTTGAAAATGTTAATGCTTCATGGGTGCTGACCATCCACAAACCAATATCAGCATTTAAAATCAGGCTGGAGTTTTAGAAGTGTCCCTTATCTGCCTCGTGCTGCATTCCTACAGCGTTTGAAAGCAGCACGGGAAAACTGTGTTTTAATATTACTTTAAAAAATCAGTGATCACCCTTTTCCTACCCCACACATCCAGAGTAATTTCAGAGACTTTTCTAGCAATTCAGGTGCTGGGGCAAACAGCAGACTGTTCCAGCAGGCTACAGGTGTCTCATAGCTGAAGTATGTTAAGTGAATTTGGGATGAGTGTATAACATCTGGATATAGGGAGAACAGCAGCGGTATTGAAACAGCATAGCATCATAGAGCAGCAAGGCTTTTAGAGTCCCTTTGTCTGGGCTGGAAGTACTTGGACAGCTAGGGTTGGGCACATAGTAGTGGGAGCAGGTTTTCCAAGAAAAACCTTCACCCACATTCTGTTTTAAAAGTTTACTTTGTTGTCTGAGTGCTCAAAGGGGCTTTTGAAAAGTCCCCACTACTACTTGTTCAAGAGGTGACCCCAAGTCTTCTGCCTCCCAGTCCTCTGCACTAAATTAGTTATCATGCTGTCTCACACTCAGAATATGGCCCTGTCTACAGGCAAATTTGCACCAGTTTAAAAGACAACTTTCATTAAACTGAGTCAATTTAATAGGGCTAGTCTATGTTATATTATCCTAGCCAGACATCAGTGTATCTAGAGGTTTGTTTCTTACAATATCTTGCTGGAATACATTTTACGTGGGGGAGTGTGTGAGAATGAATATGGGGTGCTTGATTTTCAGCGCTTGATTCCCACCCCCCCCTTGTTTCAGTCCAAGTTAATTCAAACTGCCCCACCAAAGTGGGCCAAGTTATGCTTAGATATATGCTGGAGTAAATCATGGCAGTAATCCATCGAAATCAGTGGTGTTATACTAATTTAAATCCAGGAGTAACAATTAAAGTTTTGGCTGAGTAGGTTTTGTGTAGTGAAGCGAACATCAAATCTAAGAATCTCAAACTTCGGAGCGGAGATTAAAAATTGGATGTGAAACTTTCAGCTCAGATACATCACTTGCCATAGAAACTAATGCCCTCATGGTCCTTCTTTGATTCACATGTCACTTAGGGTAGATCTACGCTACAGGATTGTTCTGATTTTATATAAACTAGTTTTGTAAAACAGATTGTATAAAGTCGAGTGCACGCAGCCACACAAAGCACAGTAATTCGGTGGTGTGCGTCCATGTACCGAGGCTAGTGTCGATTTCTGGAGCGTTGCACTGGGGTAGCTATCCCATAGTTCCCGCAGTCTCCCCCGCTCATTGGAATTCTGGGTTGAGATCCCAATACATGATGGTGCAAAAACAGTGTCGCGGGTGATTCTGAGTAAATGTTGTCACTTAATCCTTCCTCCGTGAAAGCAACGGCAGACAATCATTTCGCGCCCTTTTTCCCTGGATTGCCCTGGCAGACGCCATAGCA